>NC_092708.1:10508343-10593848 GCF_047496885.1 Scyliorhinus torazame | reverse complement strand
ACCTATCTGGTTCACTGATGCCCTTGGGAAATGAAACCTGCCCCGGCCCGACCTACATTAAATCCAGATCCAATGTGGTTCACTCTCAAACCCCTTCCAAATGGAGGGCAGTTAGGGGCACCCGCGTCCCGTCAATGAATTCGAAAAAAGCACAAGAATGTCAAGTCTTTCAAGCTGGTGGTAATTCGGACAAGGTGCAAGGCAGAGAACAGGGCCGGGATTCTCCCCGAACCAGCGGGCGCGCCGTACTGGCGCCGAGGAGTGGCGTGAATCCTCTGCGTGAATCCTCTGCATCAGGGGCTAGGCTGGCGGCGGCGGGTTGGCGTGGCGCCGAAGGGCCTCCGCCGGCCGGCCCGAGCTGGTGCATGCGCGGGAGCTCCAGCGTGTGCTGGCGTGATGCCAGCGCATGCGCAGGGGGCTTCCTCTCCGCGCCGCCCATGACGATCCGTTACAGCGGCCGGCGGCGAGGGAAAGAGTAGCCCCCATGGCACAGGCCCGCCCGCGGATCGGTGGGCCCCGATCGCGGGCCATGCCACCATGGTGGGCCCACCCCCCGGGGCCAGATGCCCCCGCGCCCCCCCCCCGAGGACTCCGCAGGCCACCCGCAGAGCCAGGTCCCGCCGGTAAGGACTTTGTTTGAATTACGCCGGCGGGACTGGACGAAAACGGCCACTCGGCCCATCGCGGGGTGGAGAATCGCCGGGGGGGGGGGGCCCACTGCCAACGGCCCCCGACCGGCGCGACGCGATTCCCGCCCCTGCCAAAAAAAACGGCGCCAGAGAATCCGGCAGCCAGCGTCGGGGCGGGATTCACACAGCCCCCCGGCGCTTCTCCGGCCCGGCGGGGGGTGTCGGAGAATCCCGCCCCAGGTCCCTGTGCATGACTGGTTGTCACTTACATAAGCAGGTGTAACTGAGCTGACTTTAACTGACTGGTCCATGACTTTGTCCATGTTCCGAGCTGGGATTTTTCAGGGATGCTGAAAGTGGAATTTTCGCTGGGGACCCAAATTTCTCACTTGCACCACGGATGAGATTAGACATCCCCACCCACTATCTTAAATTTTTTCACACTCAGGGACTGTTCAGCAAGTGATGCACAATTACAGAATCATTATGTTTTGGGTTTGCAAGTGTAGTTGAGCACTCTGGTTGAGTACGATCCGCCCTCTGCCTCGTTCAAACAATCGAAGGTATGTGCCGTCTGATTCAATCAACCAATTGTTGGGACGTACCTGGATTCTCCGCCCCGCGACACTGGAACCGTGATCGGGCAGAGAATTCGGCATCCGGCCGCAATCGAGGTTCGAGCAGGACAGCCGAACTGACCGCTCCCCCCCCCCTCGCTGATGGTGGGATCGTGGATCGCACCCGCACACAAGCAGGAGCATGCTAATGGATGCAAATGGCAAATGGTTCCTAATGCAGGCCACCCCCTCCCCAGCCCCCCGAAAATGCACAAACTGCCCACCCCACCCCTACCAGACTCCTCTCCGCTGCCTCCCCTCCAGAGATCCCCTAAATAGGGAGACCCACAAGATGCAAAACCATGGTTATGGAAATCCGACCTACAAGTCCCTGGAGCAGATGCAGATCTAACACTAGGTGCTAAGTGGTGCCAATCCTCCAATTACTGATCCATAACAATCGAGGTTTCACATGCACGATTCAGAGTGTAACACACTTACTACTGCAGGTTGCACAATTCCCCTTCTTTTAAATGGGCTTGGAATGTAATGCACAATCTATCTAATGTATAATCGCAAGAAAATCTATCTGATGAGAACTATGAAGACATAGTTGTTTTCTGTTTAAATGTATTTGAAATCAGTTTTATTTGTGTGTCACAATGATCGATAAATAGAGGCTGTAGATTTCTACCCAATGGAGCACCTTATATCAAGGGGACTTGTATTGATTCATATCATCGAACCTGCAGAATTCTTTGCTGTAAACTACATTTAAATGGTTAACACTGTGATTGGCAGCTGAAACCGGGAGTTTATTGTTCAATTTTTCATTGTGTGATTATAAATTCACATCGCATTGACTGGGAAAACAAAATAGGGAGACCCACTAGTAAGTTTGCAGACGACACAAAGGTTGGTGGAATTGCGGATAGCGATGAGGACTGTCAGAGGATACAGATGGATTTAGATCGTTTGGAGACTTGGGCGGAGAGATGGCAGATGGAGCTTAATCCAGGCAAATGTGAGGTAATGCATTTTGGAAGGTCTAATGCAGGTAGGGAATATACAGTGAATGGTAGAACCCTCAAGAATATTGAGTGGATAGTCAGAGGCTTTTCCCCAGGGTAGAGGGGTCAATTACTAGGGGGCATAGGTTTAAGGTGCGAGGGGCAAGGTTTAGAGGAGATGTAGGAGGCAAGTTTTTTACACAGAGGGTAGTGGGTGCCTGGAAGTCGCTGCCGGAGGAGGTGGTGGAAGCAGAGACGATAGTGACGTTTAAGGGGTATCTTGACAAATTCATGAATAGGATGGGAATAGAGGGATACAGACCCAGGAAGTGTAGAAGATTTTAGTTCAGACGGGCAGCATGGTCAGCACGGGCTTGGAGGGTCGAAGGGCCTGTTCCTGTGCTGTACTTTTCTTTGTTCTTTGTTCTTTGTTCTTTGTTCTACCCCCCAAAGCCCCCTAAATAAGGATATGCCCCCAGGGACCCCTAGATAGGGAGTCCACAGGTTCACCACCCTCTAAGTGGAGAAATGTCTCCTCATCAGATATGGATCAGAAATTGGCTAGCTGAAAGAAGACAGAGGGTGGTGGTTGATGGGAAATGTTCAGAATGGAGTTCAGTTACAAGTGGCGTACCACAAGGATCTATTCTGGGGCTGTTGCTGTTTGTCATGTTTATCAATGACCTAGGGGAAGGCGCAGAAGGGTGGGTGAGTAAATTTGCAGACGACACTAAAGTCGGTGGTGTTGTCGACAGTGAGGAAGGATGTAGCAGGCTACAGAGGGACATAGATAAGCTGCAGAGCTGGGCTGAGAGGTGGCAAATGGAGTTTAATGTACAGAAGTGTGAGGTGATTTACTTTGGAAGGAATAACAGGAATGCGGAATATTTGGCTAATAGTAAAGTTCTTGGAAGTGTGGATGAGCAGAGGGATCTCGGTGTCCATGTACATAGATCCCTGAAAGTTGCCACCCAGGTTGATAGGGTTGTGAAGAAGGCCTATGGAGTGTTGGCCTTTATTGGTAGAGGGATTGAGTTCCGGAGTCAGGAGGTCATGTTGCAGCTGTACAAAACTCTGGTACGGCCGCATTTGGAGTATTGCGTACAGTTCTGGTCACCGCATTATAGGAAGGACGTGGAGGCTTTGGAGCGGGTGCAGAGGAGATTTACCAGGATGTTGCCTGGTATGGAGGGAAAATCTTATGAGGAAAGGCTGATGGACTTGAGGTTGTTTTCATTGGAGAGAAGAAGGTTAAGAGGAGACTTAATAGAGGCATACAAAATGATCAGGGGGTTAGATAGGGTGGACAGTGAGAGCCTTCTCCCGCGGATGGAAATGGCTGGCACGAGGGGACATAGCTTTAAACTGAGGGGTAATAGATATAGGACAGAGGTCAGAGGTAGGTTCTTTACGCAAAGAGTGGTGAGGCCGTGGAATGCCCTACCTGCTACAGTAGTGAACTCGCCAACATTGAGGGCATTTAAAAGTTTATTGGATACGCATATGGATGATAATGGCATAGTGTAGGTTAGATGGCTTTTGTTTCGGTGCAACATCGTGGGCCAAAGGACCTGTACTGCGCTGTACCGTTCTATGTTCTATGTTCTATCTCAGCCCTAAATAGCCAATCCCATATTCTGAGACAATGACTCACCTGATGAAGGAGCAGCGCTCCGAAAGCTAGTGATTCCTAAAAAAAACCTGTTGGACTTTAACCTGGTGTTGTGAGATTTCTTACTTTCTTCGATAAGGAGACCAATACTCCAGGTGTGGTCTCACCATGGCCCTGTATAGCTGCAGTAAGATATCCTTGCGCCTGTACTCAAGTCCTCTTGCAATGAACATCAAGATACCATTTGCCTTGCTAACTGTTTGCTGTACCTGCATGCTTGTTTTCAGTGACTGGTATACCAGAGCACCCCAGTTGCTTTACTTGTCAACATTTCCATCACTATTTGAATAATACTCGGCCATACCGTTTCTCCATCCAAAGTGATGTTCATGTTTATCCACATTATAACTGCATCTGCCGCCTCTTTGCCCACCCACGCCATTTGCTGCATTTTCTGTCCCCCCTGCGGTGTGTTTCGCAGCACCAGAGGTGCCCGGCATTGGCCAAAAGGCCCCACCGCTTTCAATTGAGCTTCCCATTGTATGCACCTCCCCGCCGCCGGCAAGTCTGCAGCGGTGGTTCACTGTTGGCGGAACAGGAAGAGCCCACCAGCGGCAAAACGGCCGGATATCCCGGCCAACTTGTCTAATTTAGCTTGAAGCCTCATTGACATCCCCCTCGCCGCCAAGAATCGTGTCATCAGCAATCTCGGAAATGTTACTTTTGATCCCCTCATCCAAATCATTGATGTATATTGTTAACAGCTGAGGCCCAAGCACCAATCCCTGCGGGACCCCACCAGTCACTGTCTGCCATTTACTATAGAACAGGGTGCCAAATAAGTTGGCTGCTTTGTCCTGGATGGTGTTGAGCTTCCTGAGTGGTTGGAGCTGCGCTCACCCAGGCAAGTGGAGAGTATTCCATCACACTCCTGACCTGTGCCGTGTCGATGGTGGGACAGGCCTTGGGGAGTCAGGAGGTGAGTTACTCACCGTAGGATTCCGAGAGTCTGACCTGCTCTTGCAGCCACAGTATTTATATGACTGGTCCAGTTCAGTTTCTGATCAATGGTAACCCCCAGGGTGGGTATGGAGGGAATTCAGCGATGGTAATGACATTGAATCCAGTATGTCTCCAACAAATCTTCCCCAACCTCCTTCGCTTAAAAGTGAAAAACTCCAACTTTCCCAACTTAACTTGTAACTAACATCCCAAATCCCTGGAGGCGATCTCGGCCCCCAATCAAGGTCCCTCACATCCTTCCAAAAATGAGGTGAGCAGAATGTGAGTCGTACTTCAGTTGGGGCCTCAATAAAGCTTTATAGGGGTTCAGTATAACCTTGGCTAACTGCCAGGGGGCCAGGCTGGCACTACCAGGGTTCGCAGGTGGCACTGCCAGGCTAACGGGGGCACTGCCCGGTTGCCAGGTTGGCACTGCCAGGGGTCGGGGAGGTGGGGGATTACCAGGTGGAGAGAGTGAGTGGGTGGTTCCCACGGGCCTCCCTGAGATCATGGGGAGGGAAGCAGGGGTCGAAAATGGGGAGGAGGGGCTGAGAGCGAAGGGTGGGGTGGGTACGGGGTGAGCCAGCCGCAATGGTGCCCCGATTTGCGAGGGGCCTCTCCGGCTAGGCTTGCCAGCAGGAAATGACTCATTAAAAATGCAGCCTCTGCAGAGGGAAACTCCCCATGAAACAGCAAAGTGCTGTTGAATAGCGGAACGCCTCGCAGCATTGCAGCCACCAAGAAAGTCCCCGCTAAACACTCCCAATACAGGGTGTAGATTTCTTCCTGTTAAATCGGCCCAATACATCTTTCCAACTTCAAAGATCGATACACGTGCACCCACAAGTCCCTCTGTTCCTGCATACCCTTTAACCTCTATGGCCTCGCTCCATCCTTTCTGTCAAACTGCATCACGTCGTACCCCTTCCATTTGTCATCGTGCCCCCCCGCGCCCTCCCCCCCCCCCCCCCCCCCCCCAACTGCCCAGGGTTCTCCTTAGCACGCTTCCGAATTACCCCAATCCTCCGCTTCCCTCCAGGCTCTGCAATTTGTGACCTGCTGGAACCAACCCAACTACTGATTTCTCCCCACCTTGTGGGTACAAATTGCCAGCTCAGGGAGTTTACATCAACCCTCTGATCTAATATCCCGTGCCAACACATCTCCCCTTGCTGAGCAAAGCAATGTTTTACTAAGTCAATTCAATTGAATGGCGTACCTTGTCAAATGGGCGATTGATGTTTCCTGCCTGTCTGCAAGCTGATAAAATTATTTTCGTGCCCGTCTCACGTCCCACACAGGACCAACACTCAGAATGGTTCCACAATGTTTGGTGACCTGAACACAGGTTAATATCTCTGCAGAGTGAGAGGATGATATACTGTGTGTTGTGTAAAACAGCTGGGCGTCTACAAAGTGAGAAGTGTTGCAATGTATTACATTGCTTCCAGACTGTAGCGCAACCTAGCGCCCTGGGACAGCACGGTAGCACAGTGGTTAGCACAGTTGCTTCACAGCTCCAGGGTCCCAGGTTCGATTCCAGCTTGGGTCACTGTCTGTGCGGGGTCTGCACGTCCTCCCCGTGTGTGCGTGGGTTTCCTCCGGGTGCTCCGGTTTCCTCCCACAAGTCCTGAAAGATGTGCTGTTCGGTGAATTCAACGTTCTGAATTCTCCCTCTGTGTACCCGAACAGGCGGCGGAGTGTGGCGACTAGAGGTGTTTGCATTGCAGAGTTAATGTAAGCCTACTTGTGACAATAAAGATTATTATTATTCATAACCTGGTTTAGCACAGTGGGCTAAATAGCTGGCTTGTAAAGCAGACCAAGGCCAGCAGCACGGTTCAATTCCCATACCAGCCTCCCCGAACAGGTGCCAGAATGTGGCAACTAGGGGCTTTTCACAGTAACTTCATTGCAGTGTTAATGTACTTGTGACAATAAAGATTATTATTATTCATTGTCAAGTCTGCAACACATCGCCCTCAATTTTACCACAGATTCCCAGTTGCTGATGGGGACTTTGCCTGGTCAGCTGGATGGGGTTTGCCTTTGTCATATCTGGTGAGATGGCCGATCTTATGTGGTTCATCTGATTTAATTCATCTGCAAAATGATTTCATCGCTCGCAATGAAAACACACATAGGCTCATGTATCATCAGACATGAGAAAGTGTGAATGAAAGCTGCTGTAGTTGTATTTAACCAACTGGATCGTAATCCAAAGATCCCTAAATCCCTAACTTGGGGGCTTATCACAGCAGCCTACACGAATGATAAGCTCGAGCTGAAAAAACACAATTTTCATTCAACTTATTTTATTGATAAAGACAGCCCATTAAGTACAAATAGGTATCAAAGGAGCACTCACAGTTAGTCAGTTTTTAAAATTTATCAGTGCTTAATAGCATTAATACATTTATATACTTTATAGTATTTATTACTTTATAGTGGGTAGTATTTGTTCATATTGAAGTGTTCCTCATTTAGAATGTGTTTGCTATGCAACATGGAATTGTGTCTGGTGTTTGTTCTTTTGATGTTCTCCCTTTACGCCCGCCCGTTTCCTCAAGGGGTTAACTCATCGTGGGGCACACTTGTGCCCTCCTTCAGTGACACGCTCCGAATACTTGAGTGTGTAAGTGTTGACAGGCATTTCACTGGCAGTCATGAACACAGACTCATCACAAACCCAAATCAGTCCAAAGATGTGCAGGTTGGGTGGATTGGCCGTGCTAAATTTTCCTTCATGTCCAAAAAAGGTTAAGTGGGGGTTACTGGGATATGGGGATAGGGTGCAGGAGTGGACTTGGGTAGGGTGGCTCTTTCCAAGGGCCAGTGCAGACGTGATGGTCGAATGGCCTCCTTCAGCACTGTAAATTGGAACATAGAATATAGAACGATACAGCGCAGTACAGGCCCTTCGGCCCACGATGTTGCACCGAAATGGGAAGTCAAAAAACAAAAGCCATCTAACCTACACGATGCCATTATCATCCATATGTTTATCCAATAAACTTTTAAATGCCCTCATTGTTGGCGAGTTCACTACTGTTGCAGGTAGGGCATTCCACGGCCTCACCACTCTTTGCGTAAAGAACCTACCTCTGACCTCTGTCCTATATCTATTACCCCTCAGTTTAAGGCTATGCCCCCTCGTGCTAGCCATTTCCATCCGCGGGAGTAGGCTCTCACAGTCCACCCTATCTAACCCCCTGATCATTTTGTATGCCTCTATTAAGTCTCCTCTTAACCTTCTTCTCTCTAACGAAAACAACCTCAAGTCCATCAGCCTTTCCTCATAAGATTTTCCCTCCATACCAGGCAACATCCTGGTAAATCTCCTCTGCACCCGCTCCAAAGCCTCCACGTCCTTCCTATAATGCGGTGACCAGAACTGTACGCAATACTCCAAATGCGGCCGTAACAGAGTTCTGTACAGCTGCAACATGACCTCCTGACTCCGGAACTCAATCCCTCTACCAATAAAGGCCAACACTCCATAGGCCTTCTTCACAACCCTATCAACCTGGGTGGCAACTTTCAGGGATCTATGTACATAGACACCTAGATCCCTCTGCTCATCCACACTTCCAAGAACTTTACCATTAGCCAAATATTCTGCATTCCTGTTATTCCTTCCAAAGTGAATCACCTCACACTTCTCTACATTAAACTCCATTTGCCACCTCTCAGCCCAGCTCTGCAGCTTATCTATATCCCTCTGTAACCTGCTACATCCTTCCGCACTGTCGACAACACCACCGACTTTAGTGTCGTCTGCAAATTTACTCACCCACCCTTCTGCGCCCTCCTCTAGGTCATTTATAAAAATGACAAACAGCAACGGCCCCAGAACAGGTCCTTGTGGTACACCACTTGTGATTGTACTCCATTCTGAACATTTACCATCACCCACCACCCTCTGTCTTCTTTCAACTAGCCAATTTCTGATCCACATCTCTAAATTCTATGATGATTCTATCCTTACCAGCCATGCATGCGTGAACCGCCCTGGGCAAGTACCCCGCTGGCAATCAGAGCACCGTCTTTGGCAATGTTTCTTCCCGCTGTGGTAAAATGACCAACAGCCTGAATTTTAGGCCCGTTGTACAATTGGACGCTTTAAATTAAGAACCGGACGTTATAGGTTCAAGCCACAGTCAGACCACAGACAGGCCTGATGGGAATTAGAACAGACAAGTTGGAATTCAGTGAGCAGAGACAGACAACCAGGGCAAGACTGGCCCTGCCCTGTAAACAGGACATAGGGAGATAATCGGCCGCATTCAGCTGGATTGATTGTTGTCGATTATCCAGATGAAACCAGACTTTCTGGCACCCAGATTTCCCGCTATTATCATGGGGTGTGTTATTAGTGGCGGTGCACAATAGTGACCAGATGGAGTGCAGAGCGTCAGGGAGGACCTCCTGGAAGACCGAGACCCCATTTGTGACACCGAAAGGGACACTAAGGAAGTGGTAGAGGTGACCGTCCGTCTCGAAGGCAGTATATGGCCAGTCTGACTTCCGGATGGGGAGCTGGTGGTCGGCGGATTTCAGGTCAATTGTTGAGAAGACCCGGTACTGCGCAATCTGATTGACCATATCAGATATGCGTGGGAGGGGGTACGCATCAAGCTGCGTGTACCGATTGATGGTCTGGCTGTAGTCCACGACCATCCTGTGTTTCTCCGCAGTTTGTGCGGGCGAGATTGGTTCAGCGTCATCGAAGCGAGCTGCGGGTAGCCATCGGATGCTTCAGGTGGCAAGCGTGTGCGGTTCCGATGTCGGGATGTCCGGGGACTCTGTGGGGAACAAGATGGCGGAGCCCATTGGCCGCACATGGACCCGGGAGGAGAAGATGGCGGCTCCCATTGTGCGTCTGGCATGGGGGAGGGGGCGATAGCGGGCGTGATCGCAGCGACTGTGCGGGCCTGGCACACAGCCGTGAAGTGGCCCTTTTTACTGCAGGCTTTACAAACGGCAGTGCGGGCCGGGCAGTGTTGGCGGGGGTGCTTCTGCTGACCGCAGAAGTAGCAGCGGGGACCCCCGGGGTGCGCGGATCGGCGTGCGGCACAGGCGTATTGCGAAGGCAGGGCCCCGGCTGAGGAGGTCGTCGGCGGGGTAGGAAGGGGTAGAAGGGTGGGCAGCGCGGCGGGAGAGGTACGATTGTACGTTACGGGATGCGACCATCATGGAGAGCGCCAAGGTTTTCGTCTCCGCCAGTTCGAGCGTGGTCCCTTCCAGCAATCGTTCTCGGATGCGGTCCGACGCATCCCCGTCACAAAGGCATCGCGCATGAGGAGATTCGCGTGTTCGGAGGCCGTGACGGCCTGACAGTCACAGTCCCGGACGAGTTGAATTAGGGCCCGCCAGAAGTCTTCGATGGATTCACCAGGTAGTTGCGAGCGGGTGGCGAGTACATGCCTGGCGAAGAGCGTGTTTGCCTTCTGTGCGTAGTGTTCCTCAAGGAGTTCCATTGCTTTTGTGTAATTCGTGGCGTCGTGGATCAACGGGAACACGCTGGAGCTCAGTCTGGAGTACAGGACGTTTATCTTCTGAGTCTCCGTTGGCTCGGGGTCCGCAGCCTTGATGTGAGCCTCGAAACAGGCTAGTCAGTGAGTAAAGTCTTTCCTGGCGTCGGGCGAGTGCGGATCCAGCTGCAGGCGATCGGGCTTAATTCGGATATCCATCCTGTGGAAACTCTGACTGTAATAAATTGATGCACAATCAATTGCACAAAGACGCAGATTGGGTACAACTGTGGCTTTATTACAGTCAGATGCGTGGCCTCCTGCTGCAGCTGGCGAAATGGCAGGGCACTGGAGGTCATGCATATTTATACAGTTCTCAGTGGGCGGAGCCAGCCGGCAGGAGCTACCGGCGAACCTGTAGTGCAGGTCCTACCTTACATCTCCTATTACAGTGGATCACCACAATTGCTGTCACTGCACCACTCCACTAGGTTCTCTATCTCCCTCTGGCTCATCATTGCTCGAGAACTGACCCACTATGGTCGTGTCATCAGCAAACTCGTAGATGGAAATGGAGCCGAATTTTGCCACACAGTCATGTGTGTATAAGGAGTGTATATCTGTGAGGAGGGAGTGATACATGTCATGATATCTACATTAACATATCATGGTGCAATCACACACACACTGATGGACAGATCAACGGACCAACCAACACACACACAACATCGCAGCCAATCACCAGTGAGAGCACACGCACTATAAACCAGGGAACACCACAGTTCCTGCTCATTCTACCAGGAGATAGCTCAGAGCACAGAGCTCACAGCGTGCCACTCAGACAGACACCATGTGCTGAGTGCCTCACTAAGATAGTGCTAGGGCTGGGTCCACAGGTTAGCTGGTGAAGTACGAACCACAGCCAGAAGTTAACAGTTGTTATTGTACAGAATAATAAAACAGAGTTGTACCATCTACACCCGTGTTGGTTCGTTTGTGTATCGGAACACCCAACACGACAATGCACACTGAAGGGCTTTAGTTTGACTAAAAGGTTAAAAAAAAATCAATTCAGGGGCAGTCCTGTTTAAGCATCCTCCAAGAAAAAAGACACCTAGATGCAGGACTCTTTGTGACAGTGCTGATGGTAGAGGGTTCCAGTCTAAATAAATCAGAATAACTTGGAGTACTGGGCACACACGGTCACCTGGGGAAAGGTGGAAAAACGACATTTCTATGATTAATGTCAAGAAAGAAATGGCCCACGGTTGCATAATTGTCTCCAATTCAATAATTGGCTTTACACGTTATCCGCAGAATCCCTGCAGTGCAGGAGGAGACCAATCGGCCCATCAAACCAGCAACGACCCTCCAAAAGGGCATCCTACCTAGGCCCACTCCCTCCACGCTATCCCGTAACCCCGCACTTGATCGCGGCCAATCCACCTAACCTGCACATCTTAGGACTGGGGGAGGAAACCGGAGCACCCGGAGGAAACCCACGCACACGGGGGGGGGGGGGGGGGGAGAACGCGCAGACTCCGCACAGACAGTCACCCGAGGCCGGAATTGAACCCGGGACCCTGGCGCTGTGAGTGCTAACCACTGTGCCACCGTGCCGCCCAATTGTGTCGAATTCTAAGGGGCACAGCAAGGATGTCAAGGCCTTGGAAAGGCAGAAGAGGGCATAATGTAGAACGGCGCCAGCGATCTGGAGGCCAAGGAGACTGCGGTTGGTTGGAGAGAAGTTTAAAGGGAGATTTAACAGAGATGTTGAGGGTTTTTGATTGGGGAAATAAGGGGAATAATTTCTAACTCAGGAGGGTCAGTAAACAGAGGAGGCAAGGTTAAATTACCCGAACTAAGGAGGAGAATATCTTAACACAGCTTGTTATGATCTGGCAGACTTTGACTGAAGGTCTGCTCATTCAATCCTACATATCAAAAATGAACTGAGTAAATACTCAAAAAGGCACGTTATCACAGTGGTTAGCACTGTGGCTTCACAGCTCCAGGGTCCCAGGTTCGATTCCCGGCTTGGGTCACTGTCTGTGCGGAGCCTGCACGTCCTCCCCGTGTCTGCGTGGGTTTCCTCCGGGTGCTCCGGTTTCCTCCCACAGTCCAAAGATGTGCGGGTTAGGTGGATTGGCCTTGATAAATTGCCCTTAGTGTCCAAAAAGGTTAGGTGGGGTTACTGGGTTGTGGGATAGGGTGGAGATGTGGGCTTGGGTACTGAGTTGGATGATCAGCCATGATGATAATGAATGGCAGAGAAGGCTGGAAGGGCTGAATGGCCTCCTCCTGCTCCGATCTTCTATGCATATTTCTATGATTCAATTGCCGCAAATGAGGGACCCCGGTGGCACAGTGGCTAGCACTGCTGCCTCACAGTGCCGAGGACCTGTGTTCGATCCCGGCCCCGGGTCACTGTCCGTGTGGCGTTTGCACGTCCTCCCCATGTCTGCGTGGGTCTCACCCCCACACCCCAAAGAGGCGCAGGGTCGGTGGATTGGCCACGCTAAATTGCCCCGTAATTGGAAAAAAAATTACAAATACAAGTGAGGGACCTGTGTTGGGTTCAACCAAAGGGTAAGTCTTCATCAGTGTCCTCTTACCAGAAAGGCTCATTTCTCATCGTTTGCTGTACCTGCACATTAGCTCTTAACCTGGCATTTAGAAATCATCAGCACAAATATTCCCCCTACCAGAGTGGATTAGCTCACACTTTTCCACATTGCATCCCATCTAGCGGGCGCTTGCCCCCTCACTAAGTCTGTCCAAATTCTCTTGAAAGCCACTTTGCACCTTCCTCAAAACACACATCCCTCCCATCCGCAAACCCGGAAATTTTACATTTGGTTCCCGCATCCAAATCATTGATAGATATTTTGAGGGTGTGGGGACCCGCAAGCCACAGCCTGCCAGCGCGAGGATGACCCATTTATTCCCATGCTCCGTTTATTGCCTATTAACCCATCCTTAATCCAAGCCTCTGATCCCCCCCCAAAATCTTTAATTTTGCTACCTGCGGGGGAACTTTATCACAAGCCCCCTGATGGTCCACAGCCCTTTATCAATTATTTGGCACCTTACTGAGGGATTGAAGTGAGTCCAGATTCGGGGCAGGGGCAGACAGATATCCCGAACCTGGACTCTTCGCTTGGTTTGACAATTCCAATTGCAGCCAAGAGGTTGATGACCATCCACCTGAATTTCACCCCGATGAATGCGTACAGGATTGGATTGATGCAGCAGTGCAGGAACCCCAAGGTTTGGGTTGCGGTCAGAGCCCTGTCAACGTGATGTCGCCTGTCACAAGTCTCTCGGATGTACTTGCTCCTCATCAACGTGTCGATGAACACGGTGATATTGTGCGGGAGCCAACAGATGAGGAAGGCCAGCACCACCGCGATGATGACTTTCATGGCTTTCTGTTTCTGGAACCCCCTCGTTTGACACAGCCTCCAAATCACCGCACTGTAGCAGAAGATCATCACAGCCAGTGGAACGAGGAACATAATTAACTTCCACCAAAACCTAGTGAAAACTCTCCATGGTTCAGCTGGTTCAACACTGAGTATTTCATAACAGATTGTTGTGTTGATACCAGCTGGAGTATATTCGCCCTTGTACAGAATTGGTAAAGACAGAAGAATGGCCAACACCCAGACAGCAACACAGACCAGCTTAGTTACAAATTGTTTCTTCCAGCATGTCTGTGCGGAGTAGACGATGGACAGATAGCGGTCGACACTGATACAGGCCAGGAACAGAATCCCACTGTAAAAGTTAACTTCCTGTAACAGGCTGATGATCTTACACATGGCATCACCAAACACCCAGCCAGATGTGGCATCCACTGCCCAAAAGGGCAAGGTCACGGCGAATAGGAGATCGGCCACTGCCAGGTGAAGCAGGTAGATGTCTGTGGACGACATTATGCGTCGATTGTAAAGTAAAACCACCATTACCACCATGTTCCCAGTCACAGCGAGGAAACACACCAGGCTGTAGACAACGGCCAGTGCCGTGTTGATCCAGTTGTCATCAATTTCAAGGATACAGGGGCGAGCGTCAAAATCCAGGGAAGGATAATCTTCACCGCTGAAGCTGTCAAAATAAGTATCATTTTCATCGGTGAACAAATCAACTCCACTGAAGGAGAAACTTCTCGCGATGTCCATTCCTGAAAGAAACAAAATATTGATCAGGAATTGAGAATCAAGCCAAGTTATATCATGTGGGTATCGTTGATTAGTCCAGCATTTATTGCCCATCCCTAGTTACCCTTCAGAAGGTAGTGGTGAGCTGCATTCTTGAACATTTTCAGTCCCTGAGGTGTAAGTACACCCACTGTGCTGTTAGGGAGGGAGTTCCAGGATGTTGCCCCAGCGACAGTGAAGGAACGGCGATATTTTGACAAAAAAAGGGGCTGTTTAGCACAGGGCTAAATCGCTGGCTTTGAAAGCAGACCAAGGCAGGCCAGCAGCATGGTTCAATTCCCGTACCAGCCTCCCCAAACAGGCGCCGGAATGTGGCGACTAGGGGCTTTTCACAGTAACTTCATTTGAAGCCTACTTGTGACAATAAGCAATTTTCATTTTCATTTTTTCATTTCATTAATTTTTCATATTTCCAAGTAAGGATGGTGAGTGACTTAAGAATAATTTATTGTCACAAGGAGGCTTTCATTAACATTGCAATGGACTAACTGAAAATCCCCGAGTCGCCACATTCCGGCGCCTGTTCGGGGCACACGGAGGGAGAATTCAGAATGTCCAAATTACCCAACGGGACTTGTGGGAGGAAACCGGAGCACCCGGAGGAAACCCACACAGACACGGGGAGAACGTGCAGACTCCACACAGACAGTGACCCAGCGGGGAATCGAACCCGGGACCCTGGAGCTGTGAAGCAATAATGTTTGGAGGGGAACCTCCAGGTGGTGGGGTTCCCAGGTATCTGCTGCTCTTGTCCTTCTAGATGGCAGTGGTGGTGGGTTTGGAAGGTGCTGTCTAAGGAGCCTTGGTGAGTTGCTGCAGTGCATCTTGTAGACGGTACACACGGCTGCCACTGTGCGTCGGTGGTGGAGGGAGTGACTGTTTGTGGAAGGGGAGCAATCAAGCGGGGCTGCTTTGTCCTGGATGGTGTTGAGCTTCTTGAGTGTTGTTGGAGCTGCGCTCATCCAGGCAAGTGGAGAGTATTCCATCACACTCCTGACTTGTGCCTTGTAGATGGTGGACAGGCTTTGGAGTCAGGAGGTGAGTTATTCGTCACAGGGTTCCTAGCGTCTGACCTGGTAGCCACAGTATTTATATGGTTGGATGTTGATTTAGGGGATTCAGCGATGGCAATGCCATTGAATGTCAAGGGGTGGGGTTAGACCCTCTATTGTAGGAGATGGTCATTGCCTGGCACTTGTCTAACGCAAGTGTAACTTGCCACTTGTCAGCCCCGAGCCTGGATATTGTCCAGGTCTTGCTGCATTTGGACAGGGACCAATGTCTGAGTCGTCACGAATGGAGCTGAACATTGTGCAGTCATCCACAAACAACCCCACTTCTGACCTTCTGATGGAAGGGAGGTCATTGATGAAGCAGCTGAAGATGGTTGGGCCGAGGACACGACCCTGAGGAACTCCTGCAGTGATGTCCTGGAGCTGAGATAATTGACCTCCAACCACCACAACCACCTTCCTTTGTGCCGGGTATGACCCCAACCAGCGGAGAGTTTTCCCCCTGATTCCCATTGACCCAGTTTAGCTCGGGCTCCTTGATGCCACACTCGGTTAAATGCTGCCTGGATGCCAAGGACAGTCACTCCCACCTCACCTGCATTATAAACAGGTGATATCTTGGCTGAGGGAAGCATGGATGGCTGAGGTGTTGTCTTTGTTGTGGAAGATGCTGAAGGGAATGGAGTTGACGAGGGCCAAGATGTTGCGAGTCACATTCAGAGGTCATAGCAGGGATACAACTTTGCAGATGCCAATCAGATAGCGACGTTATTCTAGGTAGAACATAGAACAAAGAACAGTACAGCACAGTACAGGCCCTTCGGCCCACGATGTTGTGCCGACCATTTATCCTAATCTAAGATCAACCAACCTACACCCCTTCAATTTACTGCTGTCCATGTGCCTGTCCAAGAGTCGCTTCAATGTCCCGAATGACTCTGACTCCACCACCTCTGCTGGCAGTGCGTTCCACACACCCACCACTCTCTGTGTAAAGAACCTCTGACATCTCCCCTATACCTTCCTCCAGTCACCTTAAAATTATGTCCCCTCGTGACAGCCATTTCCACCCTGGGGAAGGTCTCTGTTAAAAAAAGAGTTAATCATGAATCATAAATAGTAAATAGAATTGTAAAGAGTTACAAAACGCTGTACGGAGGTATTACGGTATCTCCATAACTATAATTTCTACCATGTTACCATGCTGTAATGTCAGGCCACCACCCCCCGCCCCGCCGGACTCTTTTTTTAACAGGGGGTGAATGTGGTAGTCTATGTAGAGGTGTTACGTATAGAGGTAGAGGTTGTAGTCCAACTGAAGGCTTTAATAAGCTAGATGTTTCCCCCAGCAGCTCAGGTACAGAATGAAGGCTGCTGGGGCGGCACGGGCTCTTATACCCCGCCTAACAGGGCGGAGCTACCATACAGCTTGACCAATAGGAACATACAATAACTACCAATGGTGTTCCAGCATTACCAGGTACCGTAATACCTCTACACAGACTACCACATTGGGATAATGGTGTTGAAGGCAGAGCTGTAGTCTATGAACAGCAATCTGACGTAGGTGTCCTTGTTGTCGAGGTGTTCGAGTGTTGATTGTAGAGCCAGGGAGATAGCATCTGCTGTGGACCCGTTGCGGTGATAGGCGAACTGTTATGGGGAGGCGTTTTCAAAACTCCAAAATGTATCATTGAGTTCAACCAACCTCCCCTTTAATGTATTTGTTGCTTTTCCGAGCACACAGCTTGTTCCCTTGGAGTGGGATTACAATTATGGACTCGTGGGTTTTTAAACACAAAACAATGTTTATTCCATGAACTCAACTTAACCTCTTAAAAAACATTGGATCTCTTAACACCCCTTACTTCAAAGATAACTCCGAAAATATTACAACACTAAATAATCCTTCAGTTATTCCTTTCAACATCCATGAGACTTAACACCTTTAACCAGAAACACATCAGGTTAAAGGCTTTACTATTACGAGTTTAAATCACCCAAATGATCCAGAGATAGTCTTTCATGGCAGAGATCACAGCAAATCCAGCTCACTGCAAAACACAGACACACCCCAAGCTCTTTTCAAACTGAAACTAAACTTCAAAATGGCTGAACTAAAACCAAGCTCCACCCACACTCTGACATCACTGCATTTCCTAAAGGTACATTGCTTAAACATCCATTTCTTAAAGGTACCCTCACATGACAGAACTGCAATGGATTGAGACCGTCTGGGAGGCTGGCAGTGATCCATCTCATGACTAGCCGCTTGAAGCATATCATGATAACAGACGTCAGGGACACCGGTGGGTAGTCGTTGAGGCAGGCTACCTTGTTCTTCTTTGGTACTGGTATTATGGTGGCCTTCTTGAAGGAGAACAAAGAACAAAGAAAAGTACAGCACAGGAACAGGCCCTACGGACCTCCAAGGCCGTGCCGACCATGCTGCCCGACTAAACTACAATCTTCTACACTTCCTGGGTCCGTATCCCTCTATTCCCATCCTATTCATGTATTTGTCAAGATGCCCCTTAAACGTCACTATCGTCCCTGCTTCCACCATCTCCTCCGGCAGCGGGTTCCAGGCACCCACTACCCTCTGTGTAAAAAACTTGCCTCGTACATCTACTCTAAATCTTGCCGCTCGCACCTTAAATCTATGCCCCCTAGTAATTGACCCCTCTACCCTGGGGAAAAGCCTCTGACTATCCACTCTGTCTATGCCCCTCATAATTCTGTAGACCTCTATCAGGTTGCCCCTCAAACTCCGTTGTTCCAGTGAGAACAAACCGAGTTTATTCAACCGCTCCTCATAACTAATGCCCTCCATACCAGGCAACTTTCTGGTAAATCTCTTCTGCACCCTCTCTAAAGCCTCCACATCCTTCTGGTAGTGTGGCGACCAGAATTGAACACGATACTCCAAGTGTGGCCTAACTAAGGTTCTACACAGCTGCAACATGACTTGCCGATTCTTATAATCAATGCCCCGGCCAATGAAGGCAAGCATGCCGTATGCCTTCTTGACTACCTTCTCCACCTGTGTTGCCCCTTTCAGTGACCTGTGGACCTGTACACCTAGATCTCTCTGACTTTCAATACACTTGAGGGTTCTACCATTCACTACCCACATTAGACCTTCCAAAATGCATTACCTCACATTTGTCCGGATTAAACTCCATCTGCCATCTCTCCGCCCAAGTCTCCAAACAATCTAAATCCTGCTGTATCCTCTGACAGTCCTCATCGCTATCCGCAATTCCACCAACCTTTGTGTCGTCTGCAAACTTACTAATCAGACCAGTTACATTTTCCTCCAAATCATTTATATATACTACAAAGAGCAAAGGTCCCAGCACTGATCCCTGTGGAACACCACGAGTCACAGCCCTCCAATTAGAAAAGCATCCTTCCATTGCTACTCTCTGCCTTCTATGACCTAGCCAGTTCTGTATCCACAGGTGGGGACCTCAGAGTGGAGAGTGAGGTGGTGAAGATATCTGCGAGTACACTCGCCAGCTGGTCAGCGCAGGCTCTGAGTGCTCGCCCAGGGACTCCGTCGGGACCCATCGCTTTCCGCGGATTTACTTTCAAGAAGACAGCTCTTACCTCTGAGGGTGTAATAGTGGGTATGGGTGTGTCCAGGGCTGTTGGGGCGGGTGGCACTGATACATTGGCTGACTGCTCATAGCGGGCATAGAACTTGTTCAGATCATCGGGTAGGGATGCTCCAGTCCCAGATATTCCGCCTGGCCTTGCTTTGTAGCCTGTGATCTTGTGTAGGCCCTGCCATAGACAGGGTTAGTGTCGTTGGCCTGGGTCTCTAGTTTGATGCGGTACTGCCTTTTGCATCCCTGATGGCTTTCCGTACGTCGCACCTGGATTTCTTATATAGGTCAGGGTCACTAGACTTGAACGCCTCTGTCCGGAACGTCAGCCGGGAGTGAACCCTTTGGTTGAGCCAGAGTTTCCGATTGGGGAAATACCCGTATTGTCTTCTTTGGTCCACAGTCCTCGACACACTTTAAACTAGTCAAAGGGACCGGGGGCTCAGGAGGGGTTAGTAAAGTTTCCGGACCACGTAATAGAACAGAAAGTATGGAGCAGCTTGTGACAGAGCCCACTAGGGAACAGGCAATTCTGGATTTGGTGATGTGTAATGAGGCAGACTTGATTAGGGAACTTAAGGTGAAGGAACCCTTAGGGAGCAGTGCCCACAATATGATAGAATTTACCCTGCAGTTTGAGGGAGAAGCTGCAATCAGATGTAACGGTATTGCAATTAAATAAGGGTAACTACAATGACATGAGGGAGGAGCTGGCCAGAGTTGATTGGAAAAGGCAACTAGCAGGGAATGCAGTTAAACAGAAATGGCAGGAATTATTCGGGAGGCACAACAGAAATTCATCCCAAGGAGGAGGAAACACATTAAGGGGAAGATGAGGCATCCATGGCTGACGAGGAAAGTCAGCATAAATGCAAAAGAAAAAGCATACAAAGTGGCGAGTGTTAGTGGGAAACCAGAGGATTGGGAAGCCTTTAAAAGCGAGCAGAAGACAACCAAAAAAGCAATAAGGGGGTAGAAGATGAAATAAGAGTGTAAGCTAGCTAGTAATATCAAAGAAGATAGCAAGAGTTTTTTTCAATATACGAAAGGTAAGAGAGAGGCAAGAATAGACATTGGACCACTGGAAATGAGGCTGGAGAGGTAATAATAGGAAACAAAGAAATGACAGAGGAACTGAATAGTTACTTTGCATCAGTCTTCATGGTGGAAGACACCAGTGGGATGCCAGAGCTCCAGGAGAACCAGGGGGCAGAGGTGAGTGCAGTGACCATTACTAAGGAGAAGGTTCTGGGGAAACTGAAAGGTCAAAAGGTGGATAAATCACCTGGACCAGATGGACTACACCCCAGGGTCCTAAAAGAGATAGCTGAGGAGATTGTAGAGACATTGGTGATGATCTTTCAGGAATCACTGGAGGCAGGAAGGGTCCCAGAGGACTGGAAGGTGGCAAATGTAACACCCCTGTTTAAGAAGGGAGGGAGGCAGAAGATGGGAAATTATAGGGCGGTTAGCCTGACTTCGGTCATTGGTAAGATTTTAGAGTCTGTTATTAAAGATGAGATCGCGGAGTGCTTGGAAGTGCATGGTAAAATAGGACTGAGTCAGCACGGCTTCGTCAAGGGGAGGTTGTGTCTGACAAACCTGTTCGAGTTCTTGGAGGAGGTAACAAGGAAGCTAGACAAAGGAGAACCAGCGGATCCGATTTATTTAGATTTTCAGAAGGCCTTTGACAAGGTGCAGTACAGGAGGCAGCATGGTAGCACAGTGGTTAGCGCTGTTGCTTCACTGCGCCAGGGTCCCAGGTTAGATTCCCGGCTTGAGTCACTGTCTGCGCGGAGTCTGCACGTTCTCCCCGTGTCTGCGTGGGTTTCCTCCGGGCGCTCCGGTTTCCTCCCACAAGTCCCGAAAGACGTGACGTTAGGTGAATTGGACATTCTGAATTCGCCCTCTGTGTACCCGAACAGGCGCCGGAATGTGGCGACTAGGGGCTTTTCACAGTAACTTCATTGCAGTGTCAATGTAAGCCCGCTTGTGACAATAAATATTATTATTATTAAAGGATAAGAGCTCAGAGTGTTGAGGGTGAGATCCTGTCATGGTTAGAGGGTTGGCTGACAGGCAGAAGGCAGAGAGTGGGGATAAAGGGGTCTTTTTCAGGATGGCAGCCGATGAATAGTGTTGGGACACAGCTATTTTTTTAAATGTTATTTACTGGGTTTTTTTGCACATGGTATATTTACACAAAGAGAAGCAAAAAAGAGCAATAAAAACAAAAATCACGATATAGATTTTAAAAAACACAGAAATAAAAAGCCAAGGGGTGGGCAAGTAAAATCTGGGGAGATATACATAGAAGCATTGGAGAGACCATTACATTATACATGTCTTTTGGAGGGGTTGGGTTTAACAAAGAGACTACATTCAACACCGGCAATACACAACAGAACTGGGTGGAGGGGTGCCTGAGCTTGCTTCTCCGTCGGTCTTCACTGTTGTTGTGTGTCTGCCCCCACCTCGGCCCCCGTCGTTCCCCCACCTCGGCCCCCGTCGTTCCCCCACCTCGGCCCCCGCCGTTCCCCCACCTCGGCCCCCGCCGTTCCCCCACCTCGGCCCCCGCCGTTCCCTCCCCCTGTACTTCCTTACTCGCTGCTGCCCTGCTCTGTTCATTATGGTCGTTGTCGTTTCCCGTGCTCTCCTCCCAGTTTGTGTTCCCTCGTCTCCCCCCCCCCCCCCCCGCAGCTCTTCTTTCTTTTCTGTTGTGGTTGGCTACCCCTTCTTACTCCATTCCCCCCTCCCCTCCCCTCCCCCTTCACCCTTGGCCGGATATTCCCCCCTTCCTTCTCTTTTGTTGGGCCCACAGCTGTTCACAATATACATTAATGATCTGGAAGATGGGGGTGCACGGCGGCACAGTGGTTAGCACGGCTGCCTCCCTGCGCCAAGGTCCCAGGTTCGATCCCGGCTCTGGGTCACTGTTCCTGTGGACTTTGCACATTCTCCCCTTGTTTGCATCATAGAATTTACTGTGCAAAACGAGGCCATTCGGCCCATCGAGTCTGCAACAGCTCTTGGAAAGGGCACCTTACCTAAGCCCACACCTCCACCCTATCCCCGTAACCCAGCAACCCCATCTAACGTAACGGCAATTTATCACGACCAATCCACCTAACCTGCACATCTTTGGACTGTGGGAGGAAACCGGAGCACCCGGAGGAAACCCACGCACACACGGGGAGAACGTGCAGACTCCGCACAGACAGTGACCCGAGCGGGAATCGAACCTGGGACCCTGACGCTGTGAAGCCATAGTGCTAACCACTGTGCTACTGTGCTGCCCCGTGTTTGCGTGGGTTTCGCCCCCACAACCCAAAGATGTGCAGGGTAGGTGGATTGGCCTCGCTAAATTGCCCCTTAATTGGGAAAAATGAATTGAGTACTCTAAAAATTAAAACAAAATGACCTGGAGGAAGGTACTGAAGGCAATGTTGCTATGTTTGCAGATGATACAAAGATCTGTCGAGGGACAGGTAGTATTGAGGAAGCAAGGGGGCTGCAGAAGGATTTGGACAGGCTAGGAGAGTGGGCAATGAAGTTGCAGATGGAATACAGTGTGGAAAGTGTGAGGTTATGCACTTTGGTCGGAAGAATAGAGGCATAGACTATTTTCTAAATGGGGAAAGGCTTCGGAAATCAGAGGAACAAAGGGACTTAGGAGTCAAAAGGAAAATGCTGGAAAATCTCAGCAAGTCTGGCAGCATCTGTAGGGAGAGAAAAGAGCAAACGTTTCGAGTCCAGATGCCCCATTGTCAAAGCTAACAGGCAGAGAAAGTGGGAAATATTTACACTGTGGAGTGAGAATGAAAGATGAGTCATAGCCACAGAAACCCAGGGAAACCGGGTGCTAATGGCCACAGTAACCCTGGGGAAAGAGAGCGAATGGCAGTCCCCAGAGAGAACAAAAGGTGTTAAAGGCCAAACAGCAGAGAAACTAACATCCGAGGGTGAACTGTAGATGTGGGGGAGGGGAAGGGGGAAGCAAAGGGGAGAAAGGGTAACAAAAGGTGAATTGGGGCTGGTTTAGCACAGTGGGTTAAACAGCTGGCTTGTAATGCAGAACAATGCCAGCAGCGCGGGTTCAATTCCCGTAACAGCCTCCACGAACAGGCGCCGGAATGTGGCAACTAGGGGCTTTTCACAGTAACGTCATTGAAGCCTACGTACGACAATAAGCGATTATTATATTATTATTAAGATGGGCGGGTGAATATATATAATGAAAGGCAAGAGAGAAAGAAATGGTAAAAAACAGTTAAAATGAAATGGGATGAAAGCAAATGGGTCGAAGTGGATCTGAAGTTGTTGAATTCGATGTTGAGACCAGAAGGCCTCACCGGAAGATGAGATGTTCCTCCTCCAGTTTGCGTTGAGCTTCACTGGAACGCTGCAGCAGGCCAAGGACAGACATGTGGACATGGGAGCAAGGTCTTGTGTTAAAATAGCAAGCAGCGGGAAGGTCAGGGTCCTGAATGCGCACAGACCGAAGATGCTCAGCAAAGCGATCACCCAGTCTGCGTTTGGTCTCTCCGATATAGAGGGGACCACATTGGGAGCAGCGAATGCAATCAACCAAATTGGAAGAGGTGCAAGTGAAGCGCTGCTTAACCTGGAATGAGTGTTTTGGACCTGGGATATTAAGCGTGGAAGAGGTAAAGGAGCAGGTGTTACACCTTCTGCGATTGCATGGGAAGGTGCCTTTTATACTGTAAATGGCAGAACCCTGAGGGACATCAACATACAGAGGGATCTGGGCGTGCAGGTCCACAGTTGCCTAAAAGTTCCAACACAGGTGGCCAAGATGATTAAGAAGGCATATGGCATGCTTGCATTCATCAGCCGGGGCATTAAGTACAGGAGTTGGGAAATCATCTTGCAGCTATTTAAAACCTTGGTTAGGCCGCATTTGGAGTGTTGCTTGCGGTACTGGTCACCACATTGTCAGAAGGCCATGGAAGCTTTGGAGAGAGTGCAAAGAAGGTTCACCAGGATGTTGCCTGGTCTCGAGGGTGTTGGCTATGAGGAGAGGTTGAATAAACTATGAGGAGAGGTTGTTTTCACTGGAAAGACGGAGGCTGAGGGGAGACCTGATAGACGTCTACAAGATTATGGGAGGCATAGACAGGGTGGATAGTCAGAGGCTTTTTCCAAGGATGGAAGTGTCAATTACACAGGGCACAGGTTCAAGGTGAGAGGGGGAAAGTTTAAGGGAGATGTGCGGGGTACGTTTTTCACACAGAGAGTGGTGCCTGGAACACGCTGTCAGAGGATGTGGTGGAAGCAGCACATTAGCAACATTTAAGAGGCATCTGGATGGGTCCATGAATAGGGAGGAAATAGAGGGATACGGACCGAGTGAGGGCAGAAGGGTTTTTCTTAGTTCAGGCATCATGATTGGAACAGGCTTCGAGTCATAGAGTCAGAGATGTTTACAGCACGGAAACAGGCCCTTCTGCCCAGCTTGTCCATGCCGCCCAGTTTCTATCACTAAGCGAGTCCCACTTGCCCGCTTTTGGCCCATATCCCTCTATACCCATCCTGCCCATGTAACTGTCTAACTGTTTCTTAAAGGACAAAATTGTACCCGCCTCTACCACTGCCTCTGGCAGCTCGTTCCAGATGTTCACCACCCTCTGTGTGAAGGAATTCCCCTCTGGTCTCTTTTGTATCTCTCCCCTCTCACCTCTCCACCTTAAACCCTCAAGTTCTAGACTCCTCTGCCTTTGGGAAAAGATGTGGACTGTCTACCTTATCGATGCCCCTCATTATTTTATAGACCTCTATAAGTTCCCCCCTAAGCCTCCTACGCTCCAGGGAATAAAGTCCCAGACTATCCAGCCTCTCCTTATAACTCAGACCATCAAGTCCTAGTAGCATCCTCGTAAATCTCTTCTGCACTCTTTCCAGTTTAACAATATCCTTCCTATAATAGGGTGACCAGAACTGAACACAGTGTTCCATGTGTGGTCTTACCAATGTCTTTTACAACCTCAACAAGACGTCCCAACTCCTGCATTCAATATTCTGACCAATAAAACCTAGCATGCTGAATGCCTTCTTCACCACCCTGTCCACCTGCGACTCCACCTTCAAGGAGCTATAAACATAGCCCGGCGAATCATGTGCATATGTTCTGGGCGTGTCCGAAGTTGAGGGGATTCTGGCAGGGATTTGCGGACGTCATGCCAGAGGTCCTGGAAGGGAGGGTGACTCCGAGTCCAGAAATGGCAATATTTGGGATATCGGAAGATCTGGGGGCTCGGAGGGGGGGCGGGGGACTGAGGCTAATGTTCTGGCCTTCTCCTCCCTGGTGGCCCGGAGACGGAATTTGCTGGGATGGAGGGACCCGGAGCTCCGAAGTCAGGAGTGTGGGTTAGTGACATGGCAAGGTTCCTCAGGCTGGAGAAGATTACGTTCGCCTTGAGAGGTTCAATTCAGGGCTTCGCTCGGAGGTGGCAGCCGGTCATCGACTTCTTTAAGGAAAACTGAACATCAGCGGGGGGGGGGGGGGGGAGAAAATGGGAGGCACGGCAGTGTAAAATAAACACAGAGAATCTAATATAGAGGTCGTTAGGAGCTAGGGCAGGAGGGGGTTGGGTATGTTATTGTGATGTCGCTGCGTGAGGTAGTTAGGAGCTAGGGCGGGAGGGTGTTATTGTGATGTCGCTGCGTGAGGTAGTTAGGAGCTAGGGCGGGAGGGGGTTGGGTATGTTATTGTGATGTGGTTGCGTGAGGTAGTTAGGAGCTAGGGCGGGAGGGGGTTGGGTATGTTATTGCGATGTGGTTGCGTGAGGTAGTTAGGAGCTAGGGCGGGAGGGTGTTATTGTGATGTGGTTGCGTGCGGTAGTTAGGAGCTAGGGCGGGAGGGTTGTTGGGTATGTTATTGCGATGTGGTTGCGTGAGGCAGTTAGGAGCTAGGGCGGGAGGGGGTTATTGTGATATCGCTGCGTGAGGTAGTTAGGAGCTAGGGCGGGTTTGGGGTTGGGTATGTTATTGTGATGTGGTTGCGTGAGGTAGTTAGGAGCTAGGGCGGGAGGGTGTTATTGTGATGTGGTTGCGTGCGGTAGTTAGGAGCTAGGGCGGGAGGGTTGTTGGGTATGTTATTGCGATGTGGTTGCGTGAGGTAGTTAGGAGCTAGGGTGGGAGGGTGTTATTGTGATGTGGTTGCGTGAGGCAGTTAGGAGCTAGGGCGGGAGGGGGTTGGGTATGTTATTGCAATGTGGTTGCGTGAGGTAGTTAGGAGCTAGGGCGGGAGGGTTGTTGGGTATGTTATTGTGATGTGGTTGCGTGAGGTAGTTAGGAGCTAGGGTGGGAGGGTGTTATTGTGATGTGGTTGCGTGCGGTAGTTAGGAGCTAGGGCGGGAGGGGGTTGGGTATGTTATTGTGATGTGGTTGCGTGAGGTAGTTAGGAGCTAGGGCGGGAGGGTGTTATTGTGATGTGGTTGCGTGAGGTAGTTAGGAGCTAGGGCGGGATTGGGGTTGGGTATGTTATTGTGATGTCGCTGCGTGAGGTAGTTAGGAGCTAGGGCGGGAGGGGGGTTGGGTATGTTATTGTGATGTGGTTGTGTGAGGTAGTTAGGAGCTAGTGCGGGAAGGAGTTGGGTATGTTATTGAGATGTGGTTGCGTGCGGTAGTTAGGAGCGAGGGCGGGAGGGTGGTTGGGTATGTTATTGTGATGTGGTTGTGTGAGTTAGTTAGGAGCTAGGGCGGGAGGGGGGTTGGGATTGTTATTGTGATGTGGTTGCGTGAGGTAGTTAGGAGCTAGGGCGGGAGGGTGTTATTGTGATGTGGTTGCGTGAGGTAGTTAGGAGCTAGGGCGGGAGGGTGTTATTGTGATGTGGTTGCGTGCGGTAGTTAGGAGCTAGGGCGGGAGGGTGTTATTGTGATGTGGTTGCGTGAGGTAGTTAGGAGCTAGGGCGGGAGGGTGTTATTGTGATGTGGTTGCGTGAGGTAGTTAGGAGCTAGAGCGGGAGGGTGTTATTGTGATGTGGTTGCGTGAGGTAGTTAGGAGCTAGGGCGGGAGGGTGTTATTGTGATGTGGTTGCGTGCGGTAGTTAGGAGCTAGGGCGGGAGGGTTGTTAGGTATGTTATTGTGATATGGTTGCGTGAGGTAGTTAGGAGCTAGGGCAGGAGGGTGTTATTGTGATGTGGTTAGGAGCTAGGGCGGGAGGGTGTTATTGTGGTGTGGTTGCGTGCGTCGGGCTGCTAGATTGCTTCAAATGTTAATTTGGTAAATTTGTTAAACTGTGAAAGTTACAAATACTTCAATAAAATATTTTCTTAAACGAAAAGGAGCTATGAACCTGTACCCCTAGATCTCTTTGTTCTGTAACTCTCCCCAACTCCCTACCATTAACTGAGTAGGTCCTGCCCTGATTTGATCTCCCAAACTGCACCACCTCACATTTATCCAAATTAAACTCCATCTGCCATTCATCGGCCCCTTGGCCCAATTGGTCAAGATCCTGTTGCAATCCTCGATCACCTTCTTCACTATCCACTATGCCACCAATCTTGCTGTCATCTGCAAACTTACTAACCATGCCTCCTACATTCTCATTCCAAATCATTTATATATATCACAAATAACAGGGAGGCTGTACTTTTCTTTGTTCTTTGTTCTTGAACCTTGATCATTTCCTTTCCATGGTTTTCGGCAGTGTGGGGTCGAAACTGTAATCGGTTCAGCCATAATCAGCCAAGTGAGTCAGTAGGTGTACTCCTACGTTCGTAAGCACAGTAACCTCAGGCTACCATTTATTGACGAGGGAAATCGGAGCATCGTTTGGTTTGGCAGGAATTTCACATCTACTGGGTCAACTGAGGTCAGACTTGCGAGGAAATAGTCAGACGGACTAACTGAACAGACACAAAAGCTGGAGATCAAGGAAAAGGTACGACAGCTAAAGGCCACGGTCCAATCAGAGAAATTGAGACGGGGAACATGCGAGGGAATTGAGGTCATGGATCATAAAGAACAAGAGCAAACAGCAACAGGTATTTCAAGGGATAGGGCACAAGTGGATTGGCATCAGTCAGTGAAAGATTATTTATTTATCGTAAATTCATACCAGTGACCTGCTGTAATCGGGTATACCCAACAATTTCCTCAGGGTGATTTGCAAATCTCTTGCACATTTTTTGGAAGGCTCATTGAGGTTTCCTGTTTATGCTGACTGGCATCTATTGGTTCTCCTCTTTGTAAAAATCTTGTGTCAATGTGTAAACAACTGGGCTTCCAGGAAATTCCTGTGCGGTTTCTTTCAGAGTTCTTCCACTGAACTCTCCAACTACAATTTATCACGATGCTGTTCTCACCATTACCTGGATTGTTTTGTGACGGCGTTGTGATCAGTCCGATGCTGTGTGTACCAACAAGGGAAGCCTGCAGTCAGGGAAAAAGGTGTGAAACGTCTCCAATGAAAATTGCCAAGCTTTGCTGGCAGGAATTGAAAACTCTCCAGTCTGCAGTCAACTGCATCCGCTGGGTTAGCTGGTTTAGCACACAGGGCTAAATCGCTGGCTTTGAAAGCAGACCAAGGCAGGCCAGCAGCGCGGTTCAATTCCCGTACAGCCTCCCCGAACAGGCGCCGGAATGTGGCGACTAGGGGCTTTTCACAGTAACTTCATTTGAAGCCTACTTGTGACAATAAGCGATTTTCATTTCATTTCATTTGCTTTTATGAACCAAGCCAGCCGAGTATGTCAATCAGAAAATGCTGGAAAAACCACATCAGCAGCATTTTGAAACATAGAAACTTAGAAAAGAGGTGCAGGAGGAGGCCATTTGGCCCTTCGAGCCTGCTCCCCCATTCAATATGATCGTAGCCGATCATGGCAAATTCAGTACCCCACTCCCGCTTCCTCTCCGTACCCCTGGAACCCGTTTAGCCGCAAGGGCCCACACCCAGCTCCCTCTGGAATATATCCAGTGAACCGGCCCCAGCAGCTTTCTGTGGGAGAGAATTCCACAACTTCACAACTCCCTGAGAGAAGTTCCTCCTCATCCCAGTCCTGAATGGCTGACCCCTTATTCTCAGGCTGTGATCCCTAGTTCTCGACGTCCCCGACATCGGGGACATTCTTCCCGCATCCAGCCTGCCCAGTCCCATCAGGATTTTAGATGTTTCTATCAGATTCCCTCTCATTCTTCTAAACTCCAGTCAGTGCAAGCCCAGTCCATCCAGTCTTTCCCCATATGTCAGTCCTGCCATCCCGGGGATTAGTCTGGTGAACCTTCGCTGGACACCCTCAACAGCAAGAATGTCCTTCCTCAAACTAGGAGACCAGGACTGCCACAATACTCAAGGTGTGGCCTCACCAAGGCCCTGTCTCACTGCAGCAAGACATCCCTACCCCGATACTCCGATCCTCTCGCTATGAAGGCCAGCGTGCCATTAGTCCCCTCACCGCCTGCTGTACCCGCACGCCAACCTTCAGCGACTGTTCCACCTTCACACCAGGTCTCGTTACACTTCCCCTTTTCCTAAATTCAGATAATCTGCCTTCCTGTTTTTGCCACCAAAGTGGATAACCTCACATTTACCCACATTATATTGCATTGGCCAAGTGTTTGCCCACTCAGCCAGCCTGCCCAAGTCACCCTGCAGCCTCTCTGCACCCTCCTCACAGCACACACTGCCACCCAGCTTAGTGTCGTCTGCAAATTTGGAGATATTGCAATTCCTTCGTCCAAATCATTAATGTATATTGTGAAGAGCTGGGGTCCCAGCACTGAACCCTGCGGTACCCCACTGGTCACTGCCTGCCACTCTGAAAAGGACCCGTGTATTCCCAATCTCTGCTTCCTGTCTGCCAACCAGTTCTCTATCCACGTCAATACATTCCCCCCAATACCATGAGCTTTAATTTTGCTGACTAATCGCTTGTGTGGGACCTTGTTAAAACCCTTTTGAAAGTCCAGATACACAACATCCACTGGTTCACCCCTGTCCACTCTGCTGGTCACATCCTCAAAAAATTCCAGAAGATTTGTCAAGCATGATTCCCTTTAGTGAATCCCTGCTGACTGGGAGCGATTCTGTCCCCACTTTCCAAATGCTCAGTTATTACAGCCTTAATAACTGACTCCAGCATTTTCCCCACCACCGCTGTCAGGCTAACCGGTCTATAATTCTGCGTTTTCCCTCTCCCTCCCTTTTTTAAAAAGTGGAGTTGCATTAGCTACCCTCCAATCCGTTGGATCACTCACTCTTTCAACTCTGTTCACACTGCACACCGCCACAGTCTTAACTCTCTTAAAGCAACACTCAGACAAATAAAGGTGTATTTGTAATACTGCACTGCCTTCATGCCAAAAATGAGTTCTTATACACAGAGTCAATTTGCAGTTTATTAAAAGTTAAATGTTACGTACCAACGGCCAAACATCAAGATCACAAAGGGCGTTTTGCCACAGAAGTTACATACATTGTTGCTCAAACTCCCGGGTGACTGCCTTCATTCTGCAAGATGTGTCTTTATATCTCTATTTCCCACGATCTTGATAGAGCTTGTCGCAGTTTACGCACCCATTACCTCCAACTTCCCGGAGTTCAGAACATATATCTCTAACTGATGTCCATGTTCTCACAGACTGCTGTTAGTTACAGATAACGTGAGCTGCAAATGTTAACAATTTGTCTGCTCACCCAGAAACTTGTGGTCACCTTTACAAACATACTTAGACGTATTTGCTGAATAAGCTTTTGGTTACAACATTAACCTAACATGGAAGCAAATAAAACATGATTATTTTGCATAAACTGTTTTTAAACTATTTCTCAGTCATAAGCTCTGAGAGAGTGCTGTTTTGTTCAGAGTGGTTACAATTCAGCAACTTTCACTTTGGCAATTCAGTTCCCTTCAGGGCCATTCCATCAGCATTACTTTCCAAAAAATCTGCTCATGGGACACCCTTTCCTTCACCGCAGTTTGACTGATGCACAGCAACTGCCTTACGGATCTCCATATCCATCCTCCGCACCTCCCACATCCCTCACGTCCTCGCACATTACAGGCACCAATATTGGGAAAAAGGATAAAGGCACAAAATTGCAAAGAAATTCAAGATTTTAAAATCAGAGAAGTATGGAAATATTCATGTGAGAGGAGGCGGACATTAGAGCATTAATAACAGAGCACATCAATTATCCAGGAATAGATTGGGGGACAACAGTGCAAAGGGGAAAAGCGGTGGAGGAACTCCTGGAATGTGTGCAGAAGATATTTCATGTCAAGTACGTTTCCACCCCATTGAAGCAGGAGATGGTGTTTATCTGTTTATGGGGAAATGGAAGGGGGAAGGTGAAGCATGTTGCATTGAGGAAATAGCGATCACATTATCATTAGGTCTAAAATAGTTATGAAAAGGGGCACGGAACAATCAAAGACAAATATACTCAGCTGGAAGAGGTCTAAATGCAGTACGTGGATTTAAATCAGGAAAAAGCAGGTGAAGCAGTAAATGGACAATGGGAGGGCTTTAAAAAGAAGATAATTTGGGCATCCAGAGCTGGGGTTCCTGAATAAACAACCACCCTGACTGGGAAGTATATCGCCGTTCCTTCACTGTCACTGGGGCAACATCCTGGAACTCCCTCCCTAACAGCATTGTGGGTGTACCTACACCAGAAGGACTGTAGCGGTTCAAGAAGGCAGCTCACCCCCACCTTCCAAAGGGCAACCAGGGATGGACAATAAATGCTGGACTAATCAGCGATACCCACATCCCGTAAACGAATAAAAAATATACAGATTCAATTGAAAAGGAATAAGAAGAACAATAAGGAGAACAAATAAAAACAGGAAATGCTATAAATACTCCTGGCGGCACGGTAGCACTGTTGCTTCACAGCTCCAGGGTCCCAGGTTCGATTCCCGGCTTGGGTCACTGTCTGTGCGGAGTCTGCACGTTCTCCCCGTGTCTGCGTGGGTTTCCTCCGGGTGCTCCGGATTCCTCCCACAAGTCCCGAAAGACGCGCTGTTTGGTGAATTGGACATTCTGTATTCTCCCTCCGTGTACCCAAACAGGTGCCGGAATGTGGCGACGAGGGGATTTTCAAAGTAACTTCATTGCAGTGTTAATACAAGCCTACTTGTGACACTAAAGATTATGATCAAAGTTAAGTAATCAGAAGATAAACATGATGTAGTGGAGATTGGTGCAGAGCTGCAACACTGGAAAAAGCTCCGGTTTATGTGACCATTCAGCATTGGAAACCAACACAAAGAACCATCAGAGAAAAGCTGATTTATTCTGTTCAAATCTAAACATCGCTCAGCGCTGTTACTCAATTATTTTGTTCTAAAAACAGCTTCGCCCATTCATTTTTATTTGCGATCTTACTGTTTGGCTAAAATACCTCTATTACAAAGATTTTATATGGTGCTTGAAATCAGTCCAGATTCAGAGGAAGTGGACACAGATCTCTTAAAATGTGGCCTTCCACTTTGTTTAATGATCCCTTCTGCAGACAGAAGTTTGAGCAAGTTGCTCCTGAATTTCACCCCGATGAATGCGTACAGGATTGGGTTGATGCAGCTGTGCAGGAACCCCAAGGTTTGGGTTCCAAGTAGAGCCCTGTCGATATGATGGCGCCTGTCACAAGTCTCACCAATGAGTTTGGCCCTCATCAGCGTGTCGATGAACACGGTGATATTGTGCGGGAGCCAACAGATGAGGAAGGCCAGCACCACCGCGATGATGACTTTCATGGCTTTCTGTTTGTGGAACCCCCTCGTTTCACACAGTCTCCAAATCGCCGCACTGTAGCAGAAGATCATGACAGCCAGAGGAACGAGGAACCCAATAAAGTGCCTCAGAAACCTGGTTGTTACTCTCCATGTTTCAGCTGATTCGCCGATGTGTGTTTCATAACACATGGTTCTGTTCAGTCTAGGTGGAGTATATTCACCCTTGTACAGAACAGGCAAAGACAGAAGAATGGCCAACACCCAGACAGCAGCACAGATCACCTTGATTAGAAATGGCCCCTTCTGCTGGTGGATCTTTGTGGAGTAGACGATGGACAGACAGCGATTAACACTGATACAGGCCAGTAACAGAATCCCACTGTAAAAGTTAACTTCCTGTAACAGGCTGATGATCTTACACATGGCATCACCAAACACCCAGCCAGATGTGGCATCCACTGCCCAAAAGGGCAAGGTCACGGCGAATAGGAGATCGGCCACTGCCAGGTGAAGCAGGTAGATGTCTGTGTACAACATTGTGCGTCGATTGTAAAGTAAAACCACCATTACCACCATGTTCCCAGTCACAGCGAGGAAACACACCAGGCTGTAGACAACGGCCAGTGTCGTGTTGATCCAGTTGTCATGAAGTTCAACGGTACAGGGGCTAACGTTAAAATCCAGGGAAGGATAATCTTCACCGCTGAAGCTGTCAAAATAAGTATCATTTTCATCGGTGAACAAATCAAATCCACTGAAGGAGAAACTTCTCGCGATGTCCATTTCTGAAAGAAACAAAATATTGATCAGGAATTGAGAATCAAGCCAAGTTACATAAGAATAGCTTTGAAGAAAATCACAGAGGATTTGTCAGTGGGGTTGATTTTAAACTCTTCGGATCCCAATTTCTAAATATTGTGGGTGAGCAATTTGGAAACCAATGTGTTAAACTAGAATTTAGATTTTCACTATTTGACAAATTAAATAGGGTTTTTTGAGTAGTGACTATTCGGCAAGACAAAGAAAATGTGTTTGACCGACTGTTAGAGGAGGCTTGTTACAAAATGCAAACATTTAAAATACAAGGAAAGGGTACAGTGGTGGAAAGTTGATACCCCCCCAACCCCCCAACCCAATGACGCTGTGAGGACACTGTTCCCAGACTGCTTCACTGTGACGCTGAATGCGAGGACACCATTCCCAGACTACTTCGCTGTGACACTGACTGCGAGGGCACCGTTCCCAGACTGCTTCACTGTGACACTGCCTGTGAGGGCACCGTTCCCAGATTGCTTCACTGTGACACTGACTGCGAGAACACCATTCCCAGACTGCTTCACTGTGACACTGACTGCGAGGGCACCGTTCCCAGACTGCTTCACTGTGACACTGACTGCGAGGGCACCGTTCCCAGACTGCTTCACTGTGACACTGACAGCGAGCACACCGTTCCCAGACTGCTTCACTGTGACGCTGACTGTGAGGACACTGTTCCCAGACTGCTTCACTGTCACGCTGACTGTGAGGACACCGTCCCCAGACGGCTCAACTGTGACGCTGCGAGGACACTGTTCCCAGACTGCTTCACTGTGACGCTGACTGTGAGGACACCGTCCCCAGACTGCTCAACTGTGACGCTGCGAGGACACCGTTCCCAGACTGCTTCACTGTGACACTGACTGCAGGACACCGTTCGCAGACTGCTTCACTGTGACGCTGACTGCGAGGACACCGTTCCCAGACTGCTTCACTGTGACGCTGACTGCGAGGACACCGTTCCCAGACTGCTTCACTGTGACGCTGACTGTGAGGACACCGTTCCCAGACTGCTTCACTCTGACGCTGACTGCGAGGACACCGTTCCCAGACTGCTTCACTGTGACGCTGTGAGGACACCGTTCCCAGACTGCTTCACTGTTACGCTCACTGTGAGGACACCGTTACCAGAATGTTTCACTGTGACGCTGACAGTGAGGACACCGTTCCCAGACTGCTTCACTGTGTCACTGAATGTGAGGACACCGTTCCGAGACTGCTTCACCGTGACGCTGACAGTGAGGACACCGTTCCCAGACTGCTTCACCGTGACGCTGACAGCGAGGACACCGTTCCCAGACTGCTTCACTGTGATGCTGAATGTGAGGACACCGTTCCCAGACTGCTTCACTGTGACACTGACTGTGAGGACACTTTTCCCAGACTGCTTCACTCTGATGCTGCAAGGACACCGTTCCCAGACTGCTTCACTGTGACACTGACTGTGAGGACACCTTTCCCAGACTGCTTCACTCTGATGCTGCACGGACACCGTTCCCAGACTGCTTCACTGTGACGCTGACAGTGAGGACACCGTTCCCAGAATGCTTCACTGTGACGCTGGCTGCGAGGACACCACTCCCAGACTGCTTCACTGTGCCGCTGACAGCGAGGCCACCACTCCCAGACTGCTTCACTGTGCCGCTGACAGCGAGGACACCATTCCCAGACTGCTTCACTGTGACGCTGCAAGGACACCGTTCCGAGACTGCTTCACTGTGACACTGACTGCGAGGAACCCGTTCCCGACTGCTTCACTGTGACGCTGACTTCGAGGACACTGTTCCCAGGCTGCTTCACTGTGACGCTGTGAAGACACCTTTCCCAGGCTGCTTCACTGTGACGCTGCGAGGACACCGTTCCCAGAATGCTTCACTGAGATGCTGTGAGGACACCGTTCCCAGACTGCTTCACTGTGACGCTGACAGCGAGGACTCCGTTCCCAGACTGCTTCCCTGTGACGCTGACTGCAGGACACCGTTCCCAGACTGCTTCACTGTGACGCTGACTGCAGGACACCGTTCCCAGACTGCTTCACTGTGACGCTGACTGCGAGGACACCGTTCCCTGACTGCTTCACTGTGATGCTGACTGCAGGACACCGTGCCCAGACTGCTTCACTGTGACACTGACTGCGAGGGCACCATTCCCAGACTGCTGCACTGTGTTGCTGACTGCGATAACACCATTCCCAGACTGCTTCACTGTGGCAATGACAGCGAGGACACCGTTCCCAGACTGCTTCATTGTGACGCTGCGAGGACACCGTTCCCAGACTGCTTCACTGTGACGCTGGCTGTGGAGACACCGTTCCCAGACTGCTTCACTGTGACGCGGCAAGGACACCATTCCCAGACCGCTCACTGTGACGCTGACTGTGATGACACTGTTCCCAGACTGCTTCACTGTGACGCTGACAGTGAGGACACCGTTCCCAGACTGCTTCACTGTGATGCTGACTGTGAGGACACCGTTCCCAGACTGCTTAACTGTGACGCTGCGAGGGCACTGTTCCCAGACTGCTTCACTGTGACGCTGACTTCGAGGACACCATTCCCAGACTGCTTCACTGTGACGCTGACTGGGAGGACACCGTTCCCAGACGGTTTCACTGTGACGCGGCAAGGACACCATTCCCAGACCGCTTCACTGTAACGCTGACTGTGAGGACACTGTTCCCAGACTGCTTCACTGTGACGCTGACTGTGAGGACACCGTTCCCAGACGGTTTCACTGTGACGCGGCAAGGACACCATTCCCAGACCGCTTCACTGTAACGCTGACTGAGAAGACACTGTTCCCAGACTGCTTCACTGTGACGCTGACTGTGAGGACACCGTCCCCAGACTGCTTAACTGTGACGCTGCGAGGACACCGTTCCCAGACTGCTTCACTGTGACGCTGACTGCGAGGATACCGTTCCCAGACTGCTTCACTGTGACGCTGACTGTGAGGACACCGTCCCAAGACTGCTTAACTGTGACGCTGACTGCGAGGACACCGTTCCCAGACTGCTTCACTGTGACGCTGACTGCGAGGACACCGTTCCCAGACTGCTTCACTGTGACACTGACAGCAAGGACACCGTTCCCAGACTGCTTCACTGTGACGCTGACTGTGAGGACACCGTTCCCAGACTACTTCACTGTGACGCTGACTGCGAGGACACCATTCCCAGACTGCTTCACTGTGACGCTGTGAGGACACCGTTCCCAGACTGCTTCACTGTGACGCTCACTGTGTGGACACCGTTACCAGAATGTTTCACTGTGACGCTGACAGTGAGGACACCGTTCCCAGACTGCTTCACTGTGACACTGAATGTGAGGACACCGTTCCGAGACTGCTTCACCGTGACGCTGACAGTGAGGACACCGTTCCCAGACTGCTTCACTGTGACGCTGACTGTGAGGACACCTTTCCCAGACTGCTTCACTCTGATGCTGCAAGGACACCGTTCCCAGACTGCTTCCCTGTGACACTGACTGCGAGGACACTGTTCCCAGACCGCTTCACTGTGACGCTGCAAGGACACCGTTCCCAAACTGCTTCACTGTGACGCTGACAGTGAGGACACCGTTCCCAGACTGCTTCACTGTGACGCTGACTGCAAGGACACCATTCCCAGACTGCTTCACTGTGCCGCTGACAGCGAGGACACCATTCCCAGACTGCTTCACTGTGATGCTGTGAGGACACCATTCCCAAACTGCTTCACTGTGACGCTGACTGCGAGGAACACGTTCCCGGGCTGCTTCACTGCGACGCTCTGAGGACACCTTTCCCAGATTGCTTCACTGGGACGCTGTGAGGACACCGTTCCCAGACTGCTTCACTGTGACGCTGTGAGGACACCGTTCCCAGACTGCTTCTCTGTGACGCTGACTGCGAGGACACCGTTCCCAGACGGCTTTACTGTGACGCTGACTGCGAGGACACCGTTCACAGACTACACCACTGTGACACTGAGAGCGAGGACTCCGTTCCCAGACTGCTTCACTGTGACGCTGACTGTGAGGGCACCGTTCCCAGACTGCTTCCCTGTGACGCTGACTGCAGGACACCGTTCCCAGACTGCTTCACTGTGATGCTGACAACGAGACTCCGTTCCCAGACTGCTTCACTGTGATGCTGACTGCAGGACACCGTTCCCAGACTGCTTCACTGTGACACTGACTGCGAGGACACCATTCCCAGACTGCTGCACTGTGTTGCTGACTGCGAGGACACCATTCCCAGCCTGCTTCACTCTGACGCTGACTGTGAGGACACTGTTCCCAGACTGGTTCACTGTGACGCTGACTGTGAGGACACCATCCCCAGACAGCTTAACTGTGACGCTGCGAGAACACCGTTCCCAGACTGCTTCACTGTGACGCTGACTGTGAGGAACCCATTCCCAGACTGCTTCACTGTGACGCGGCAAGGACACCATTCCCAGACCGCTCACTGTGACGCTGACTGTGAGGACACTGTTCCCAGACTGCTTCACTGTGACGCTGACTGTGAGGACACCGTTCCCAGACTGCTTAACTGTGACGCTGCGAGGGCACCGTTCCCAGATTGCTTCACTGTGACGCTGACTGCGAGGACACTGTTCCCAGACTGCTTCACTGTGACGCTGACTGCGAGGACACCGTTCCCAGACTGCTTCACTGTGACGCTGACTGTGAGGACACTGTTCCCAGACTGCTTCACTGTGACGCTGACTGCGAGGACACCGTTCCCAGACTGCTTAACTGTGACGCTGCGAGGGCACCGTTCCCAGATTGCTTCACTGTGACGCTGACTTCGAGGACACCGTTCCCAGACTGCTTCACTGTGACGCTGACTGCGAGGACACTATTCCCTGACTGCTTCACTGTGTCGCTGACTGTGAGGACACCGTTCCCAGACTGTTCCACTGTGACGCGGCAAGGACACGATTCCCAGACCGCTTCACTGTGACGCTGACTGCGAGGACACCATTCCCAGACTGCTTCACTGTGACGCTGACTGCGAGGACACCATTCCCTGACTGCTTCACTGTGTCGCTGACTGTGAGGACACCGTTCCCAGACTGTTTCACTGTGACGCGGCAAGGACACCATTCCCAGACCGCTTCACTGTGACGCTGACTGTGAGGACACTGTTCCCAGACTGCTTCACTGTCACGCTGACTGTGAGGACACCGTCCCCAGACTGCTCAACTGTGACGCTGCAAGGACACTGTTCCCAGATTGCTTCACTGTGATGCTGATTGTGAGGACACCGTCCCCAGACTGCTCAACTGTGACGCTGCGAGGACACCGTTCCCAGACTGCTTCACTGTGACACTGACTGCAGGACACCGTTCCCAGACTGCTTCACTGTGACGCTGACTGCGAGGACACCGTTCCCAGACTGCTTCACTGTGACGCTGACTGCGAGGACACCGTTCCCAGACTGCTTCACTGTGACGCTGACTGTGAGGACACCGTTCCCAGACTGCTTCACTGTGACGCTGACTGCGAGGACACCGTTCCCAGACTGCTTCACTGTGACGCTGTGAGGACACCGTTCCCAGACTGCTTCACTGTTACGCTCACTGTGAGGACACCGTTACCAGAATGTTTCACTGTGACGCTGACAGTGAGGACACCGTTCCCAGACTGCTTCACTGTGTCACTGAATGTGAGGACACCGTTCAGAGACTGTTTCACCGTGACGCTGACAGTGAGGACACCGTTCCCAGACTGCTTCACCGTGACGCTGACAGCGAGGACACCGTTCCCAGACTGCTTCACTGTGATGCTGAATGTGAGGACACCGTTCCCAGACTGCTTCACTGTGACACTGACTGTGAGGACACTTTTCCCAGACTGCTTCACTCTGATGCTGCAAGGACACCGTTCCCAGACTGCTTCACTGTGACACTGACTGTGAGGACACCTTTCCCAGACTGCTTCACTCTGATGCTGCACGGACACCGTTCCCAGACTGCTTCACTGTGACGCTGCAAGGACACCGTTCCCAAACTGCTCCACTGTGACGCTGACAGTGAGGACACCGTTCCCAGAATGCTTCACTGTGACGCTGGCTGCGAGGACACCACTCCCAGACTGCTTCACTGTGCCGCTGACAGCGAGGACACCATTCCCAGACTGCTTCACTGTGACGCTGCAAGGACACCGTTCCGAGACTGCTTCACTGTGACGCTGACTTCGAGGACACTGTTCCCAGGCTGCTTCACTGTGACGCTGTGAAGACACCTTTCCCAGGCTGCTTCACTGTGACGCTGTGAGGACACCGTTCCCAGAATGCTTCACTGAGATGCTGTGAGGACACCGTTCCCAGACTGCTTCACTGTGACGCTGACAGCGAGGACTCCGTTCCCAGACTGCTTCCCTGTGACGCTGACTGCAGGACACCGTTCCCAGACTGCTTCACTGTGACGCTGACTGCAGGACACCGTTCCCAGACTGCTTCACTGTGACGCTGACTGCGAGGACACCGTTCCCAGACTGCTTCACTGTGATGCTGACTGTAGGACACCGTGCCCAGACTGCTTCACTGTGACACTGACTGCGAGAACACCATTCCCAGACTGCTTCACTGTGGCAATGACAGCGAGGACACCGTTCCCAGACTGCTTCACTGTGACGCTGCGAGGACACCGTTCCCAGACTGCTTCACTGTGACGCTGGCTGTGGAGACACCGTTCCCAGACTGCTTCACTGTGACGCGGCAAGGACACCATTCCCAGACCGCTCACTGTGACGCTGACTGTGATGACACTGTTCCCAGGCTGCTTCACTGTGACGCTGACAGTGAGGACACCGTTCCCAGACTGCTTCACTGTGATGCTGACTGTGAGGACACTGTTCCCAGACTGCTTAACTGTGACGCTGCGAGGGCACTGTTCCCAGACTGCTTCACTGTGACGCTGACTTCGAGGACACCATTCCCAGACTGCTTCACTGTGACGCTGACTGGGAGGACACCGTTCCCAGACGGTTTCACTGTGACGCGGCAAGGACACCATTCCCAGACCGCTTCACTGTAACGCTGACTGTGAGGACACTGTTCCCAGACTGCTTCACTGTGACGCTGACTGTGAGGACACCGTTCCCAGACGGTTTCACTGTGACGCGGCAAGGACACCATTCCCAGACCGCTTCACTGTAACGTTGACTGAGAGGACACTGTTCCCAGACTGCTTCACTGTGACGCTGACTGTGAGGACACCGTCCCCAGACTGCTTAACTGTGACGCTGCGAGGACACCGTTCCCAGACTGCTTCACTGTGACGCTGACTGCGAGGACACCGTTCCCAGACTGCTTCACTGTGACGCTGACTGTGAGGACACCGTCCCCAGACTGCTTAACTGTGACGCTGCGAGGACACCGTTCCCAGACTGTTCCACTGTGACGCGGCAAGGACACCATTCCCAGACCGCTTCACTGTGACGCTGACTGCGAGGACACCATTCCCAGACTGCTTCACTGTGACGCTGACTGCGAGGACACCATTCCCTGACTGCTTCACTGTGACGCGGCAAGGACACCATTCCCAGACCGCTTCACTGTGACGCTGACTGTGAGGACACTGTTCCCAGACTGCTTCACTGTCACGCTGACTGTGAGGACACCGTCCCCAGACTGCTCAACTGTGACGCTGCAAGGACACTGTTCCCAGACTGCTTCACTGTGACGCTGACTGTGAGGACACCGTCCCCAGACTGCTCAACTGTGACGCTGCGAGGACACCGTTCCCAGACTGCTTCACTGTGACACTGACTGCAGGACACCGTTCCCAGACTGCTTCACTGTGACGCTGACTGCGAGGACACCGTTCCCAGACTGCTTCACTGTGACGCTGACTGCGAGGACACCGTTCCCAGACTGCTTCACTGTGACGCTGACTGTGAGGACACCGTTCCCAGACTGCTTCACTGTGACGCTGACTGCGAGGACACCGTTCAGAGACTGCTTCACCGTGACGCTGACAGTGAGGACACCGTTCCCAGACTGCTTCACCGTGACGCTGACAGCGAGGACACCGTTCCCAGACTGCTTCACTGTGATGCTGAATGTGAGGACACCGTTCCCAGACTGCTTCACTGTGACACTGACTGTGAGGACACTTTTCCCAGACTGCTTCACTCTGATGCTGCAAGGACACCGTTCCCAGACTGCTTCACTGTGACACTGACTGTGAGGACACCTTTCCCAGACTGCTTCACTCTGATGCTGCACGGACACCGTTCCCAGACTGCTTCACTGTGACGCTGCAAGGACACCGTTCCCAAACTGCTCCACTGTGACGCTGACAGTGAGGACACCGATCCCAGAATGCTTCACTGTGACGCTGGCTGCGAGGACACCACTCCCAGACTGCTTCACTGTGCCGCTGACAGCGAGGACACCATTTCCAGACTGCTTCACTGTGACGCTGCAAGGACACCGTTCCGAGACTGCTTCACTGTGACACTGACTGCGAGGAACCCGTTCCCGACTGCTTCACTGTGACGCTGACTTCGAGGACACTGTTCCCAGGCTGCTTCACTGTGACGCTGTGAAGACACCTTTCCCAGGCTGCTTCACTGTGACGCTGTGAGGACACCGTTCCCAGAATGCTTCACTGAGATGCTGTGAGGACACCGTTCCCAGACTGCTTCACTGTGACGCTGACAGCGAGGACTCCGTTCCCAGACTGCTTCCCTGTGACGCTGACTGCAGGACACCGTTCCCAGACTGCTTCACTGTGACGCTGACTGCAGGACACCGTTCCCAGACTGCTTCACTGTGACGCTGACTGCGAGGACACCGTTCCCAGACTGCTTCACTGTGATGCTGACTGTAGGACACCGTGCCCAGACTGCTTCACTGTGACACTGACTGCGAGGGCACCATTCCCAGACTGCTTCACTGTGGCAATGACAGCGAGGACACCGTTCCCAGACTGCTTCACTGTGACGCTGCGAGGACACCGTTCCCAGACTGCTTCACTGTGACGCTGGCTGTGGAGACACCGTTCCCAGACTGCTTCACTGTGACGCGGCAAGGACACCATTCCCAGACCGCTCACTGTGACGCTGACTGTGATGACACTGTTCCCAGGCTGCTTCACTGTGACGCTGACAGTGAGGACACCGTTCCCAGACTGCTTCACTGTGATGCTGACTGTGAGGACACTGTTCCCAGACTGCTTAACTGTGACGCTGCGAGGGCACTGTTCCCAGACTGCTTCACTGTGACGCTAACTTCGAGGACATCATTCCCAGACTGCTTCACTGTGACGCTGACTGGGAGGACACCGTTCCCAGACGGTTTCACTGTGACGCGGCAAGGACACCATTCCCAGACCGCTTCACTGTAACGCTGACTGTGAGGACACTGTTCCCAGACTGCTTCACTGTGACGCTGACTGTGAGGACACCGTTCCCAGACGGTTTCACTGTGACGCGGCAAGGACACCATTCCCAGACCGCTTCACTGTAACGTTGACTGAGAGGACACTGTTCCCAGACTGCTTCACTGTGACGCTGACTGTGAGGACACCGTCCCCAGACTGCTTAACTGTGACGCTGCGAGGACACCGTTCCCAGACTGCTTCACTGTGACGCTGACTGCGAGGACACCGTTCCCAGACTGCTTCACTGTGACGCTGACTGTGAGGACACCGTCCCCAGACTGCTTAACTGTGACGCTGCGAGGACACCGTTCCCAGGCTGCTTCACTGTGACGCTGACTGCGAGGACACCGTTCCCAGACTGCTTCACTGTGACACTGACAGCGAGGACACCGTTCCCAGACTGCTTCACTGTGACGCTGACTTCGAGGACATCATTCCCAGACTGCTTCACTGTGACGCTGACTGGGAGGACACCGTTCCCAGACGGTTTCACTGTGACGCGGCAAGGACACCATTCCCAGACCGCTTCACTGTAACGCTGACTGTGAGGACACTGTTCCCAGACTGCTTCACTGTGACGCTGACTGTGAGGACACCGTTCCCAGACGGTTTCACTGTGACGCGGCAAGGACACCATTCCCAGACCGCTTCACTGTAACGTTGACTGAGAGGACACTGTTCCCAGACTGCTTCACTGTGACGCTGACTGTGAGGACACCGTCCCCAGACTGCTTAACTGTGACGCTGCGAGGACACCGTTCCCAGACTGCTTCACTGTGACGCTGACTGCGAGGACACCGTTCCCAGACTGCTTCACTGTGACGCTGACTGTGAGGACACCGTCCCCAGACTGCTTAACTGTGACGCTGCGAGGACACCGTTCCCAGGCTGCTTCACTGTGACGCTGACTGCGAGGACACCGTTCCCAGACTGCTTCACTGTGACACTGACAGCGAGGACACCGTTCCCAGACTGCTTCACTGTGACGCTGACTGTGAGGACACCGTTCCCAGACTGCTTCACTTTGACGCTGACTGCGAGGACACCATTCCCAGACTGCTTCACTGTGACGCTGTGAGGACACCGTTCCCAGACTGCTTCACTGTGACGCTCACTGTGTGGACACCGTTACCAGAATGTTTCACTGTGACGCTGACAGTGAGGACACCGTTCCCAGACTGCTTCACTGTGACACTGAATGTGAGGACACCGTTCCCAGACTGCTTCACTGTGACGCTGACTGTGAGGACACCTTTCCCAGACTGCTTCACTCTGATGCTGCAAGGACACCGTTCCCAGACTGCTTCCCTGTGACACTGACTGTGAGGACACCATTCCCAAACTGCTTCACTGTGACGCTGACTGCGAGGAACCCGTTCCCGGGCTGCTTCACTGCGACGCTCTGAGGACACCTTTCCCAGATTGCTTCACTGGGACGCTGTGAGGACACCGTTCCCAGACTGCTTCTCTGTGACGCTGACTGCGAGGACACCGTTCCCAGATGGCTTTACTGTGACGCTGACTGCGAGGACACCGTTCACAGACTACACCACTGTGACACTGAGATCGAGGACTCCGTTCCCAGACTGCTTCACTGTGACGCTGACTGTGAGGGCACCGCTCCCAGACTGCTTCCCTGTGACGCTGACTGCAGGACACCGTTCCCAGACTGCTTCACTGTGATGCTGACAACGAGACTCCGTTCCCAGACTGCTTCACTGTGATGCTGACTGCAGGACACCGTTCCCAGACTGCTTCACTGTGACACTGACTGCAAGGACACCATTCCCAGACTGCGTCACTGTGTTGCTGACTGCGAGGACACCATTCCCAGCCTGCTTCACTCTGACGCTGACTGTGAGGACACTGTTCCCAGACTGGTTCACTGTGACGCTGACTGTGAGGACACCATCCCCAGACAGCTTAACTGTGACGCTGCGAGAACACCGTTCCCAGACTGCTTCACTGTGACGCTGACTGTGAGGAACCCATTCCCAGACTGCTTCACTGTGACGCGGCAAGGACACCATTCCCAGACCGCTCACTGTGACGCTGACTGTGAGGACACTGTTCCCAGACTGCTTCACTGTGACGCTGACTGTGAGGACACCGTTCCCAGACTGCTTAACTGTGACGCTGACTGTGAGGACACCTTTCCCAGACTGCTTCACTCTGATGCTGCAAGGACACCGTTCCCAGACTGCTTCCCTGTGACACTGACTGCGAGGACACTGTTCCCAGACCGCTTCACTGTGACGCTGCAAGGACACCGTTCCCAAACTGCTTCACTGTGACGCTGACAGTGAGGACACCGTTCCCAGACTGCTTCACTGTGACGTTGACTGCAAGGACACCATTCCCAGACTGCTTCACTGTGCCGCTGACAGCGAGGACACCATTCCCAGACTGCTTCACTGTGATGCTGTGAGGACACCATTCCCAAACTGCTTCACTGTGACGCTGACTGCGAGGAACCCGTTCCCGGGCTGCTTCACTGGGACGCTGTGAGGACACCGTTCCCAGACTGCTTCACTGTGACGCTGTGAGGACACCGTTCCCAGACTGCTTCTCTGTGACGCTGACTGCGAGGACACCGTTCCCAGATGGCTTCACTGTGACGCTGACTGCGAGGACACCGTTCACAGACTACACCACTGTGACACTGTGAGCGAGGACTCCGTTCCCAGACTGCTTCACTGTGACGCTGACTGTGAGGGCACCGTTCCCAGACTGCTTCCCTGTGACGCTGACTGCAGGACACCGTTCCCAGACTGCTTCACTGTGATGCTGACAACGAGACTCCGTTCCCAGACTGCTTCACTGTGATGCTGACTGCAGGACACCGTTCCCAGACTGCTTCACTGTGACACTGACTGCGAGGACATCATTCCCAGACTGCTGCACTGTGTTGCTGACTGCGAGGACACCATTCCCAGCCTGCTTCACTCTGACGCTGACTGTGAGGACACTGTTCCCAGACTGGGTCACTGTGACGCTGACTGTGAGGACACCATCCCCAGACAGCTTAACTGTGACGCTGCGAGAACACCGTTCCCAGACTGCTTCACTGTGACGCTGACTGTGAGGAACCCATTCCCAGACTGCTTCACTGTGACGCGGCAAGGACACCATTCCCAGACCGCTCACTGTGACGCTGACTGTGAGGACACTGTTCCCAGACTGCTTCACTGTGACGCTGACTGTGAGGACACCGTTCCCAGACTGCTTAACTGTGACGCTGCGAGGGCACCGTTCCCAGATTGCTTCACTGTGACGCTGACTGCGAGGACACTGTTCCCAGACTGCTTCACTGTGACGCTGACTGCGAGGACACCGTTCCCAGACTGCTTCACTGTGACGCTGACTGTGAGGACACTGTTCCCAGACTGCTTCACTGTGACGCTGACTGCGAGGACACCGTTCCCAGACTGCTTAACTGTGACGCTGCGAGGGCACCGTTCCCAGATTGCTTCACTGTGACGCTGACTTCGAGGACACCGTTCCCAGACTGCTTCACTGTGACGCTGACTGCGAGGACACCATTCCTGACTGCTTCACTGTGTCGCTGACTGTGAGGACACCGTTCCCAGACTGTTCCACTGTGACGCGGCAAGGACACCATTCCCAGACCGCTTCACTGTGACGCTGACTGTGAAGACACGGTTCCCAGACTGCTTCACTGTGACGCTGACTGTGAGGACACCGTCCCCAGACTGCTTAACTGTGACGCTGCGAGGACACCGTTCCCAGACAGCTTCACTGTGATGCTGACTGCGAGGACACCATCCCAGACTGCTTCACTGTGACGTTGACTGCAAGGTCACCGTTCACAGACTGCTTCACTGTGGCAATGACAGCGAGGACGCCGTTCCCAGACTGCTTCACTGTGACGCTGACGGCGAGGACACCGTTCCCAGACTGCTTCACTGTGACACTGACTGGGAGGGCACTGTTCCCAGACTACTTCACTGTGACGCTGACTGCGAGGACACCGTTCTCAGACTGCTTCACTGTGACGCTGAATGTGAGGACACCGTTCTCAGACGGCTTCACTGTGACACTGACTGCGAGGACACCGTTCCCAGACTGCTTCACTGTGACACTGACTGGGAGGGCACCGTTCCCAGACTGCTTCACTGTGACGCTGACTGCGAGGACACCGTTCTCAGACTGCTTCACTGTGACGCTGAATGCGAGGACACCGTTCCCAGACTGCTTCACTTTGACGCTGAATGTGAGGACACCTTTCCCAGACTGCTTCACTGTGACGCTGACTTTGAGGGCACCGTTCCCAGACTGCTTCACTGTGACGCTGACTGTGAGGGCACCGTTCCCAGACTGCTTCACTGTGACACTGACAGCGAGGATTCCGTTCCCAGACTGCTTCACTGTGACGCTGACTGCGAGGACACCATTCCCAGACTGCTTCACTGTGACGCTGACTACGAGGACACCATTCCCAGACTGCTTCACTGTGACACTGACTGGGAGGACACCGTTCCCAGACTGCTTCACTGTGACACTGACTGTGAGGACACCGTTCCCAGACTGCTTCACTGTGTTGCTGACTGCGAGGACACCGTTCCCAGACTGCTTCACTGTGACGCTGACTGCAAGGTCACCGTTCCCAGACTGCTTCACTGTGACGCTGACTGTGAGGAAACCGTTCCCAGACTGCTTCACTGTGACACTGCAAGGACACCGTTCCCAGACTGCTTCACTGTGACGCTGCAAGAACACTGTTCCCAGACCGCTTCACTGTGACACTGCGAGGACTCTGTTCCCAGACTGCTTCACTGTGACGTTGACTGCAAGGTCACCGTTCATAGACTGCTTCACTGTGGCAATGACAGCGAGGACTCCGTTCCCAGACGGCTTCACTGTGACGCTGACGGCGAGGACACCGTTCCCAGACTGCTTCACTGTGACACTGACTGGGAGTGCACCGTTCCCAGACTACTTCACTGTGACGCTGACTGCGAGGACACCGTTCTCAGACTGCTTCACTGTGACGCTGAATGTGAGGACACCGTTCTCAGACGGCTTCACTGTGACACTGACTGCGAGGACACCGTTCCCAGACTGCTTCACTGTGACACTGACTGGGAGGGCACCGTTCCCAGACTGCTTCACTGTGACGCTGACTGCGAGGACACCGTTCTCAGACTGCTTCACTGTGACGCTGAATGCGAGGACACCGTTCCCAGACTGCTTCACTGTGACGCTGAATGTGAGGACACCTTTCCCAGACTGCTTCACTGTGACGCTGACTTTGAGGGCACCGTTCCCAGACTGCTTCACTGTGACGCTGACTGTGAGGGCACCGTTCCCAGACTGCTTCACTGTGACACTGACAGCGAGGATTCCGTTCCCAGACTGCTTCACTGTGACGCTGACTGCGAGGACACCATTCCCAGACTGCTTCACTGTGACGCTGACTGCGAGGACACCGTTCCCAGACTGCTTCACTGTGACGCTGACTGGGAGGACACCGTTCCCAGACTGCTTCACTGTGACACTGACTGCGAGGACACCGTTCCCAGACTGCTTCACTGTGTTGCTGACTGCGAGGACACCGTTCCCAGACTGCTTCACTGTGACGCTGACTGCAAGGTCACCGTTCCCAGACTGCTTCACTGTGACACTGACTGTGAGGAAACCGTTCCCAGACTGCTTCACTGTGAAGCTGCAAGGACACCGTTCCCAGACTGCTTCACTGTGACGCTGCAAGAACGCTGTTCCCAGACCGTTTCACTGTGACACTGCGAGGACACCGTTCCCAGACTGCTTCACTGTGACGTTGACTGTGAGGACACCGTTCCCTGACTGCTTCACTGTGACACTGACTGCGAGGACACCATTCCCAGACTGCTTCACTGTGACGCTGACTGTGAGGACACCCTTCCCAGACTGCTTCACTGTGATGCTACGAGGAAACCGTTCCCAGACAGTTTAACTGTGACGCTGACTGTGAGGACACCGTTCCCAGACTGCTTCACTGTGACGCTGACGGCGAGGACACCGTTCCCAGACTGCTTCACTGTGACAGTGACTGCGAGCACACCGTTCCCAGACTGCTTCACTGTGACACTGACTGCTAGGACACCGTTCCCAGACTGCTTCGCTGTGACGCTGACTGCGAGGACACCATTTGCAGACTGCTTCACTGTGACGCTGTGAGGACACCGTTCCCAGACTGCTTCACTGAGACGCTCACGGTGAGGACACCGTTACCAGAATGTTTCACCGTGACGCTGACTGCGAAGACACCGTTCCCAGACTGCTTCACTGTGACGCTGACTGTGAGGACACCCTTCCCAGACTGCTTCACTGTGACGCTGACTGCAGGACACCGTTCCCAGACTGCTTCACTGTGATACTGACTGTGAGGATACCATTCCCTGACTGTTTCACTGTGACGCTGACTGTGAGGGCACCGTTCCCAGACAGCTTCACTGTGACGCTAACTGCGAGGACACCATTCCCAGAAGGCTTCACTGTGACGCTGATTGCGTGGGAACCGTTCCCAGACTGCTTCACTGTGACGCTAACTGCGAGGACACCATTCCCAGAAGGCTTCACTGTGACGCTGATTGTGTGGGAACCGTTCCCAGACGGCTTCACTGTGACGCTGACTGTGGGGACACCGTTCCCAGACTATTTCACTGTGACACTGCGAGGACACCATTCCCAGACTGCTTCACTGTGACGCTGACTGTGAGGATACCGTTCCCAGACGGCTTCACTGTGACGCTGACTGTGAGGACACCGTTCCGAGACTATTTCACTGTGACACTGCGAGGACACCATTCCCAGACGGCTTCACTGTGACGCTGACTGTGAGGACACCGTTCCCTCACTGCTTCACTGTGACGCTGACTGTGAGGACACCGTTCCCAGACTGCTTCACTGTGACACTGACAGCGAGGACACCATTCCCAGAAGGCTTCACTTTGACGCTGACTGTGAGGACACCATTCCAAGACTGCTTCACTGTGACGCTCACGGTGAGGACACCGTTCCCACACTGCTTCACTGTGACACTGACTGTGAGGACACCGTTCCCAGACTGTTTCACTGTGACGCTGTGAGGACACCGTTCCCAGCCTGCTTCACAGTGACACTGACTGCGAGGACACCATTCCCAGACTGCTTCACTGTGACGCTCACTGCGAGCACACCGTTCCCAGACTGCTTCACTGTTACGCTGACTGCGAGGACACTGTTCCCAGACTGCTTAACTGTGACGCTGACTGTGAGGACACCGTTCCCAGACTGCTTCACTGTGACGCTGACTGCGAGGACACCGTTCCCACACTGCTTCACTGTGACGCTGACTGCGAGGACACCGTTCCCAAACTGCTTCACTGTGACGCTGACTGAGAGGACACCGTTCCCAGACTGCTTAACTGTGACGCTGCGAGGGCACCGTTCCCAGATTGCTTCACTGTGACGCTGACTGCGAGGACACCGTTCCCAGACTGCTTCACTGTGACACTGACTTCGAGGACACCGTTCCCAAACTGCTTCACTGTGAAGCTGACTGCGAGGACATCGTTCCCAGACTGCTTCACTGTGACGCTGACTGCGAGGACACCATTCCCAGACTGCTTCACTGTGACGCTGACTGCCAGGACACCATTCCCTGACTGCTTCACTGTGTCGCTGACTGTGAGGACACCGTTCCCAGACTGTCTCACTATGACGCGGCCAGGACACCATTCCCAGACCGCTTCACTGTGACGCTGACTGTGAGGACACTGTTCCCAGACTGCTTCACTGTGAAGCTGACTGTGAGGACACCGTCCCCAGACCACTTCACTGTGACGCTGACTGTAAGGACACCGTTCCTAGACCGCTTCACTGTGACACTGACTGTGAAGACACCGTTCCCAGACTGCTTCACTGTGACGCTGACTGCGAGGACACCGTTCCCAGACTGCTTCACTGTGACGCTGACTGCGAGGACACCGTTCCCAGACTGCTTCACTGTGACGCTGACTGTGAGGACACCGTTCCCAGACTGCTTCACTGTGACGCTGACTGTGAGGACACCGTTCCCAGACTGCTTCACTGTGACGCTGACTGCGAGGACACCATTCCCAGACTGCTTCACTGTGACGCTGTGAGGACACCGTTCCCAGACTGCTTAACTGTGACGCTGTGAGGACACCATTCCCAGCCTGCTTCACCGTGACGCTGACTGCGAGGACACCGTTCCCAGACTGCTTAACTCTGATGCTGCAAAGACACCATTCCCAAACTGCTTCACTGTGACGCTGACAGCGAGGACACCATTCCCAGACTGCTTCACTGTGCCGCTGACAGCGAGGACACCATTCCCAGACTGCTTCACTGTGATGCTGTGAGGACACCGTTCCCAGACTGCTTCACTGTGAGGACACCGTTCCCAGACTGGTTCACTGTGACGCTGACTGCGAGGACACCGTTCCCACACTGCTTCACTGTGACGCTGACTGCGAGAACACCGTTCCCAGACAGCTTCACTGTGACGCTGACTGTGAGGACACCGTTCCCAGACGGCTTCACTGTGACGCTGACTGTGAGGACACCGTTCCCAGACTATTTCACTGTGACACTGCGAGGACACCATTCCCAGACTGCTTCACTGTGACGCTGACTGTGAGGACACCGTTCCCAGACTGCTTCACTGTGACGCTGTGAGGACTCCGTTCCCAGACTGCTTCACTGTGACACTGACTGCGAGGACACCATTCCCAGAAGGCTTCACTTTGACGCTGAATGTGAGGACACCGTTCCCAGACTATTTCACTGTGACGCTGACTGTGAGGACACCATTCCAAGACTGCTTCACTGTGACGCTCACGGTGAGGACACCGTTCCCACACTGCTTCACTGTGACACTGACTGTGAGGACACCGTTCCCAGACTGTTTCACTGTGACGTTGTGAGGACACCATTCCCAGACTGCTTCACTGTGACACTGACTATCAGGACACCGTTCGCAGACTGCTTCACAGTGACACTGACTGCGAGGACACCATTCCCAGACTGCTTCACTGTGACGCTCACTGCGAGCACACCGTTCCCAGACTGCTTCACTGTTACGCTGACTGCGAGGACACTGTTCCCAGACTGCTTAACTGTGACGCTGACTGTGAGGACACCTTTCCCAGACTGCTTCACTGTGACGCTGACTGCGAGGACACCGTTCCCACACTGCTTCACTGTGACGCTGACTGCGAGGACACCGTTCCCAGACTGCTTCACTGTGACGCTGACTGAGAGGACACCGTTCCCAGACTGCTTAACTGTGACGCTGCGAGGGCACCGTTCCCAGATTGCTTCACTGTGATGCTGACTGTGAGGAACCCATTCCCAGACTGCTTCACTGTGACGCGGCAAGGACACCATTCCCAGACCGCTCACTGTGACGCTGACTGTGAGGACACTGTTCCCAGACTGCTTCACTGTGACGCTGACTGTGAGGACACCGTTCCCAGACTGCTTCACTGTGACGCTGACTGCGAGGACACCGTTCCCAGACTGCTTCACTGTGACGCTGACTGCGAGGACACCGTTCCCAGACTGCTTAACTGTGACGCTGCGAGGGCACCGTTCCCAGATTGCTTCACTGTGACGCTGACTGCGAGGACACCGTTCCCAGACTGCTTCACTGTGACGCTGACTGCGAGGACACCGTTCCCAGACTGCTTTACTGTGACGCTGTGAGGACACCGTTCCCAGACTGCTTCACTGTGACACTGACTGTGAGGACACCGTTCCCAGACTGCTTAACTGTGACGCTGACTTCGAGGACACCGTTCCCAGACTGCTTCACTGTGACGCTGACTGTGAGGACACCGTTCCCAGACTGTTCCACTGTGACGCGGCAAGGACACCATTTCCAGACCGCTTCACTGTGACGTTGACTGTGAAGACACGGTTCCCAGACTGCTTCACTGTGACGCTGACTGTGAGGACACCGTCCCCAGACTGCTTAACTGTGACGCTGCGAGGACACCGTTCCCAGACTGCTTCACTGTGATGCTGACTGCGAGGACACCATCCCAGACTGCTTCACTGTGACGTTGACTGCAAGGTCACCGTTCATAGACTGCTTCACTGTGGCAATGACAGCGAGGACTCCGTTCCCAGACTGCTTCACTGTGACGCTGACGGCGAGGACACCGTTCCCAGACTGCTTCACTGTGACACTGACTGGGAGGGCACCGTTCCCAGACTACTTCACTGTGACGCTGACTGCGAGGACACCGTTCTCAGACTGCTTCACTGTGACGCTGAATGTGAGGACACCGTTCGCAGACGGCTTCACTGTGACACTGACTGCGAGGACACCGTTCCCAGACTGCTTCACTGTGACACTGACTGGGAGGGCACCGTTCCCAGACTGCTTCCCTGTGACGCTGACTGCGAGGACACCGTTCTCAGACTGCTTCACTGTGACGCTGAATGCGAGGACACCGTTCCCAGACTGCTTCACTGTGACGCTGAATGTGAGGACACCTTTCCCTGACTGCTGCACTGTGACGCTGACATTGAGGGCACCGTTCCCAGACTGCTTCACTGTGACACTGACAGCGAGGATTCCGTTCCCAGACTGCTTCACTGTGACGCTGACTGCGAGGACACCATTCCCAGACTGCTTCAATGTGACGCTGACTTTGAGGAAACCGTTCCCAGACTGCTTCACTGTGACGCTGCAAGGACACCGTTCCCAGACTGCTTCACTGTGACGCTGCAAGAACACTCTTCCCCGACCGCTTCACTGTGACACTGCGAGGACTCCGTTCCCAGACTGCTTCACTGTGACGCTGAATGCGAGGACACCGTTCCCAGACTGCTTCACTGTGACGCTGAATGTGAGGACACCTTTCCCAGACTGCTTCACTGTGACGCTGACTTTGAGGGCACCGTTCCCAGACTGCTTCACTGTGACGCTGACTGTGAGGGCACCGTTCCCAGACTGCTTCACTGTGACACTGACAGCGAGGATTCCGTTCCCAGACTGCTTCACTGTGACGCTGACTGCGAGGACACCATTCCCAGACTGCTTCACTGTGACGCTGACTGCGAGGACATCGTTCCCAGACTGCTTCACTGTGACACAGACTGGGAGGACACCGTTCCCAGACTGCTTCACTGTGACACTGACTGTGAGGACACCGTTCCCAGACTGCTTCACTGTGTTGCTGACTGCGAGGACACCGTTCCCAGACTGCTTCACTGTGACGCTGACTGTGAGGAAACCGTTCCCAGACTGCTTCACTGTGACGCTGCAAGGACACCGTTCCCAGACTGCTTCACTGTGACGCTGCAAGAACACTGTTCCCAGACCGCTTCACTGTGACACTGCGAGGATACCGTTCCCAGACTGCTTCACTGTGACGCTGACTGTGAGGACACCGTTCCCAGACTGCTTCACTGTGACGCTGACTGTGAGGACACCCTTCCCAGACTGCTTCACTGTGATGCTACGAGGAAACCATTCCCAGACAGTTTAACTGTGACGCTGACTGTGAGGACACCGTTCCCAGACTGCTTCACTGTGACGCTGACGGCGAGGACACCGTTCCCAGACTGCTTCACTGTGACACTGACTGCGAGCACACCGTTCCCAGACTGCTTCACTGTGACACTGACTTCTAGGACACCGTTCCCAGACTGCTTCGCTGTGACGCTGACTGCGAGGACACCATTTGCAGACTGCTTCACTGTGACGCTGTGAGGACACCGTTCCCAGACTGCTTCACTGAGACGCTCACGGTGAGGACACCGTTACCAGAATGTTTCACCGTGACGCTGACTGCGAAGACACCGTTCCCAGACTACTTCACTGTGACGCTGACTGTGAGGACACCCTTCCCAGACTGCTTCACTGTAACGCTGACAGCAGGACACCGTTCCCAGACTGCTTCACTGTGATACTGACTGTGAGGATACCATTCCCTGACTGTTTCACTGTGACGCTGAATGTGAGGACACCTTTCCCAGACTGCTTCACTGTGACGCTGACTTTGAGGGCACCGTTCCCAGACTGCTTCACTGTGACACTGACAGCGAGGATTCCGTTCCCAGACTGCTTCACTGTGACGCTGACTGCGAGGACACCATTCCCAGACTGCTTCACTGTGACGCTGACTGCGAGGACACCGTTCCCAGACTGCTTCACTGTGACACTGACTGGGAGGACACCGTTCCCAGACTGCTTCACTGTGACACTGACTGTGAGGACACCGTTCCCAGACTGCTTCACTGTGTTGCTGACTGCGAGGACACCGTTCCCAGACTGCTTCACTGTGACGCTGACTGCAAGGTCACCGTTCCCAGACTGCTTCAATGTGACGCTGACTGTGAGGAAACCGTTCCCAGACTGCTTCACTGTGACGCTGCAAGGACACCGTTCCCAGACTGCTTCACTGTGACGCTGCAAGAACACTCTTCCCCGACCGCTTCACTGTGACACTGCGAGGACTCCGTTCCCAGACTGCTTCACTGTGACGTTGACTGCAAGGTCACCGTTCACAGACTGCTTCACTGTGGCAATGACAGCGAGGACTCCGTTCCCAGACTGCTTCACTGTGACGCTGACGGCGAGGACACCGTTCCCAGACTGCTTCACTGTGACACTGACTGGGAGGGCACCGTTCCCAGACTACTTCACTGTGACGCTGACTGCGAGGACACCGTTCTCAGACTGCTTCACTGTGACGCTGAATGTGAGGACACCATTCTCAGACGGCTTCACTGTGACACTGACTGCGAGGACACCGTTCCCAGACTGCTTCACTGTGACACTGACTGGGAGGGCACCGTTCCCAGACTGCTTCACTGTGACGCTGACTGCGAGGTCACCGTTCTCAGACTGCTTCACTGTGACGCTGAATGCGAGGACACCGTTCCCAGACTGCTTCACTGTGACGCTGAATGTGAGGACACCTTTCCCAGACTGCTTCACTGTGACGCTGACTTTGAGGGCACCGTTCCCAGACTGCTTCACTGTGACGCTGACTGTGAGGGCACCGTTCCCAGACTGCTTCACTGTGACACTGACAGCGAGGATTCCGTTCCCAGACTGCTTCACTGTGACGCTGACTGCGAGGACACCATTCCCAGACTGCTTCACTGTGACGCTGACTGCGAGGACACCGTTCCCAGACTGCTTCACTGTGACACAGACTGGGAGGACACCGTTCCCAGACTGCTTCACTGTGACACTGACTGTGAGGACACCGTTCCCAGACTGCTTCACAGTGTTGCTGACTGCGAGGACACCGTTCCCAGACTGCTTCACTGTGACGCTGACTGCAAGGTCACCGTTCCCAGACTGCTTCACTGTCACGCTGACTGTGAGGTAACCGTTCCCAGACTGCTTCACTGTGACGCTGCAAGGACACCGTTCCCAGACTGCTTCACTGTGACACTGCGAGGACACCGTTCCCAGACTGCTTCACTGTGACGCTGACTGTGAGGACACCGTTCCCTGACTGCTTCACTGTGACACTGACTGCGAGGACACCATTCCCAGACTGCTTCACTGTGACGCTGACTGTGAGGACACCCTTCCCAGACTGCTTCACTGTGATGCTACGAGGAAACCGTTCCCAGACAGTTTAACTGTGACGCTGACTGTGAGGACACCGTTCCCAGACTGCTTCACTGTGACGCTGACGGCGAGGACACCGTTCCCAGACTGCTTCACTGTGACACTGACTGCGAGCACACCGTTCCCAGACTGCTTCACTGTGACACTGACTGCTAGGACACCGTTCCGAGACTGCTTCGCTGTGACGCTGACTGCGAGGACACCATTTGCAGACTGCTTCACTGTGACGCTGTGAGGACACCGTTCCCAGACTGCTTCACTGAGACGCTCACGGTGAGGACACCGTTACCAGAATGTTTCACCGTGACGCTGACTGCGAAGACACCGTTCCCAGACTGCTTCACTGTGACGCTGACTGTGATGACACCCTTCCCAGACTGCTTCACTGTAACGCTGACTGCAGGACACCGTTCCCAGACTGCTTCACTGTGATACTGACTGTGAGGATACCATTCCCTGACTGTTTCACTGTGACGCTGACTGTGAGGACACCGTTCCCAGACAGCTTCACTGTGACGCTAACTGCGAGGACACCATTCCCAGAAGGCTTCACTGTGACGCTGATTGCGTGGGAACCGTTCCCAGACTGCTTCACTGTGACGCTAACTGCGAGGACACCATTCCCAGAAGGCTTCACTGTGACGCTGATTGTGTGGGAACCGTTCCCAGACGGCTTCACTGTGACGCTGACTGTGAGGACACCGTTCCCAGACTATTTCACTGTGACACTGCGAGGACACCATTCCCAGACTGCTTCACTGTGACGCTGACTGTGAGGACACCGTTCCCTCACTGCTTCACTGTGACGCTGACTGTGAGGACACCATTCCCAGACTGCTTCACTGTGACACTGACTGCGAGGACACCATTCCCAGAAGGCTTCACTTTGACGCTGAATGTGAGGACACCGTTCCCAGACTATTTCTCTGTGACGCTGACTGTGAAGACACCATTCCAAGACTGCTTCACTGTGACGCTCACGGTGAGGACACCGTTCCCACACTGCTTCACTGTGACACTGACTGTGAGGACACCGTTCCCAGACTGCTTCACAGTGACACTGACTGCGAGGACACCATTCCCAGACTGCTTCACTGTTACGCTGACTGCGAGGACACTGTTCCCAGACTGCTTAACTGTGACGCTGACTGTGAGGACACCGTTCCCAGACTGCTTCACTGTGACGCTGACTGCGAGGACACCGTTCCCACACTGCTTCACTGTGACGCTGACTGAGAGGACACCGTTCCCAGACTGCTTAACTGTGACGCTGCGAGGGCACCGTTCCCAGATTGCTTCACTGTGACGCTGACTGCGAGGACACCGTTCCCAGACTGCTTCACTGTGACACTGACTTCGAGGACACCGTTCCCAAACTGCTTCACTGTGAAGCTGACTGCGAGGACACCGTTCCCAGACTGCTTCACTGTGACGCTGACTGCGAGGACACCATTCCCAGACTGCTTCACTGTGACGCTGACTGCCAGGACACCATTCCCTGACTGCTTCACTGTGTCGCTGACTGTGAGGACACCGTTCCCAGACTGTTTCACTGTGACGCGGCCAGGACACCATTCCCAGACCGCTTCACTGTGACGCTGACTGTGAGGACACTGTTCCCAGACTGCTTCACTGTGACGCTGACTGTAAGGACACCGTTCCCAGACCGTTTCACTGTGACGCTGACTGTGAAGACACCGTTCCCAGACTGCTTCACTGTGACGCTGACTGCGAGGACACCGTTCCCAGACTGCTTCACTGTGACGCTGACTGCGAGGACACCGTTCCCAGACTGCTTCACTGTGACGCTGACTGCGAGGACACCGTTCCCAGACTGCTTCACTGTGACGCTGACTGCGAGGACACCATTCCCAGACTGCTTCACTGTGACGCTGTGAGGACACCGTTCCCAGACTGCTTAACAGTGACGCTGTGAGGACACCATTCCCAGACTGCTTCACCGTGACGCTGACTGCGAGGACACCGTTCCCAGACTGCTTCACTCTGATGCTGCAAAGACACCATTCCCAAACTGCTTCACTGTGACGCTGACAGCGAGGACACCATTCCCAGACTGCTTCACTGTGCCGCTGACAGCGAGGACACCATTCCCAGACTGCTTCACTGTGATGCTGTGAGGACACCGTTCCCAGACTGCTTCACTGTGAGGACACCGTTCCCAGACTGGTTCACTGTGACGCTGACTGCGAGGACACCGTTCCCACACTGCTTCACTGTGACGCTGACTGCGAGGACACCGTTCCCAGACAGCTTCACTGTGACGCTGACTGTGAGGACACCGTTCCCAGACGGCTTCACTGTGACGCTGACTGTGAGGACACCGTTCCCAGACTATTTCACTGTGACACTGCGAGGACACCATTCCCAGACTGCTTCACTGTGACGCTGACTGTGAGGACACCGTTCCCAGACTGCTTCACTGTGACGCTGTGAGGACTCCGTTCCCAGACTGCTTCACTGTGACACTGACTGCGAGGGCACCATTCCCAGAAGGCTTCACTTTGACGCTGAATGTGAGGACACCGTTCCCAGACAATTTCACTGTGACGCTGACTGTGAGGACACCATTCCAAGACTGCTTCACTGTGACGCTCACGGTGAGGACACCGTTCCCACACTGCTTCACTGTGACACTGACTGTGAGGACACCGTTCCCAGACTGTTTCACTGTGACGTTGTGAGGACACCATTCCCAGACTGCTTCACTGTGACACTGACTATCAGGTCACCGTTCCCAGACTGCTTCACAGTGACACTGACTGCGAGGACACCATTCCCAGACTGCTTCACTGTGACGCTCACTGCGAGCACACCATTCCCAGACTGCTTCACTGTTACGCTGACTGCGAGGACACTGTTCCCAGACTGCTTCACTGTGATGCTGACTGTGAGGACACCGTTCCCAGACTGCTTCACTGTGACGCTGACTGCGAGGACACCGTTCCCAGACTGCTTCACTGTGACGCTGACTGTGAGGACACCGTTCCCAGACTGCTTCACTGTGACGCTGACTGTGAGGACACCGTTCCCAGACTGCTTCACTGTGACGCTGACTGCGAGGACACCATTCCCAGACTGCTTCACTGTGACGCTGTGAGGACACCGTTCCCAGACTGCTTAACTGTGACGCTGTGAGGACACCATTCCCAGACTGCTTCACCGTGACGCTGACTGCGAGGACACCGTTCCCAGACTGCTTCACTGTGACGCTGAGTGAGAGGACACCGTTCCCTGACTGCTTAACTGTGACGCTGCGAGGGCACCGTTCCCAGATTGCTTCACTGTGACGCTGACTGCGAGGACACCGTTCCAAGACTGCTTCACTGTGACACTGACTTCGAGGACACCGTTCCCAGACTGCTTCACTGTGAAGCTGACTGCGAGGACACCGTTCCCAGACTGCTTCACTGTGACGCTGACTGCGAGGACACCATTCCCAGACTGCTTCACTGTGACGCTGACTGCCAGGACACCATTCCCTGACTGCTTCACTGTGTCGCTGACTGTGAGGACACCGTTCCCAGACTGTTTCACTATGACGCGGCCAGGACACCATTCCCAGACCGCTTCACTGTGACGCTGACTGTGAGGACACTGTTCCCAGACTGCTTCACTGTGACGCTGACTGTGAGGACACCGTCCCCAGACTGCTTCACTGTGACGCTGACTGTAAGGACACCGTTCCCAGACCGCTTCACTGTGACGCTGGCTGTGAAGACACTGTTCCCAGACTTCTTCACTGTGACGCTGACTGTGAGGACACCGTTCCCAGACTGCTTCACTGTGACGCTGACTGCGAGGACACCGTTCCCAGACTGCTTCACTGTGACGCTGACTGTGAGGACACCGTTCCCAGACTGCTTCACTGTGACGCTGACTGTGAGGACAACGTTCCCAGACTGCTTCACTGTGACGCTGACTGTGAGGACACCGTTCCCAGACTGCTTCAGTGTGACGCTGACTGTGAGGACACCGTTCCCAGACTGCTTCACTGTGACGCTGACTGCGAGGACACCATTCCCAGACTGCTTCACTGTGACGCTGTGAGGACACCGTTCTCAGACTGCTTAACTGTGACGCTGTGAGGACACCATTCCCAGACTGCTTCACCGTTACGCTGACTGCGAGGACACCGTTCCCAGACTGCTTCACTTTGACACTGACTGTGAGGACACCGTTCCCAAACTGCTTCACTGTGACGCTGACAGCGAGGACACCATTCCCAGGCTGCTTCACTGTGCCGCTGACAGCGAGGACACCATTCCCAGACTGCTTCACTGTGACGATGACTGTGAGTACACCGTTCCTAGACTGCTTCACTTTGACACTGACTGTGAGGACACCGTTCCCATACTGCTTCACTGTGATGCTGTGAGGACACCGTTCCCAGACTGCTTCACTGTGACGCTGACTGTGAGGACACCATTCCCATACTGCTTCACTGTGATGCTGTGAGGACACCGTTCCCAGACTGCTTCACTGTGAGGACACCGTTCCCACACTGCTTCACTGTGACGCTGACTGCGAGGACACCGTTCCCAGACTGCTTCACTGTGACACTGACTTCGAGGACACCGTTCCCAGACTGCTTCACTGTGAAGCTGACTGCGAGGACACCGTTCCCAGACTGCTTCACTGTGACGCTGACTGCGAGGACACCATTCCCAGACTGCTTCACTGTGACGCTGACTGCGAGGACACCATTCCCTGACTGCTTCACTGTGACGCTGACTGCGAGGACACCGTTCCTAGACTGCTTCTCTATGACGCGGCCAGGACACCATCCCCAGACCGCTTCACTGTGACGCTGACTGTGAGGACACTGTTCCCAGACTGCTTCACTGTGACGCTGACTGTGAGGACACCGTCCGCAGACTGCTTCACTGTGACGCTGACTGCGAGGACACCGTTCCCAGACTGCTTCACTGTGACGCTGACTGCGAGGACACCGTTCCCAGACTGCTTCACTGTGACGCTGACTGTGAGGACACCGTTCCCAGACTGCTTCACTGTGACGCTGACTGTGAGGACACCGTTCCCAGACTGCTTCACTGTGACGCTGACTGTGAGGACACCGTCCCCAGACTGCTGAACTGTGATGCTGCGAGGACATCGTTCCCAGACTGCTTCACTGTGACGCTGACTGTGAGGACACCGTTCCCAGACTGCTTCACTGTGACGCTGACTGTGAGGACACCGTTCCCAGACTGCTTCACTGTGACGCTGACTGCGAGGACACCATTCCCAGACTGCTTCACTGTGACGCTGTGAGGACACCGTTCCCAGACTGCTTAACTGTGACGCTGTGAGGACACCATTCCCAGACTGCTTCACCGTGACGCTGACTGCGAGGACACCGTTCCCAGACTGCTTCACTCTGATGCTGCAAAGACACCATTCCCAAACTGCTTCACTGTGACGCTGACAGCGAGGACATCATTCCCAGACTGCTTCACTGTGCCGCTGACAGCGAGGACACCATTCCCAGACTGCTTCACTGTGATGCTGTGAGGACACCGTTCCCAGACTGCTTCACTGTGAGGACACCGTTCCCAGACTGCTTCACTGTGACGCTGACAGCGAGGACACCGTTCCCAGACTGCTTCCCTGTGACGCTGACTGCGAGGACACCGTTCACAGACTACATCACTGTGACACTGACAGCGAGGACTCCGTTCCCAGACTGCTTCACTGTGACGCTGACTGTGAGGGCACCGTTCCCAGACTGCTTCACTGTGATGCTGACAGCGAGGACTCCGTTCCCAGACTGCTTCCCTGTGACGCTGACTGCAGGACACCGTTCCCAGACTGCTTCACCGTGACGCTGACAGCGAGGACACCATTCGCAGACTGCTTCACTGTGACGCTGACTGTGAGGACACCGGCACCAGAGTGCTTAACTGTGATGCTGCGAGGACACCGTTCCCAGACTGCTTCACTGTGACGCTGACTGTGAGGATCCCGTTCCCAGACTGCTTCACTGTGACGTGGCAAGGACTCCATTCCCAGACTGCTCACTGTGACGCTGACTGTGAGGACACTGTTCCCAGACTGCTTCACTGTGACGCTGCGAGGGCACCGTTCCCAGATTGCTTCACTGTGACGCTGACTGCGAGGACACCGTTCCCAGACTGCTTCACTGTGACGCTGACTGCGAGGACACCGTTCCCAGATTGCTTAACTGTGACGCTGCGAGGGCACCGTAACCAGACTGCTTCACTGTGACGCTGCCTGCGAGGACACCGTTCCCAGACTGCTTCACTGTGACGCTAACTTCGAGGACACCATTCCCAGACTGCTTCACTGTGACGCTGACTGCGAGGTCACCATTCCCTGACTGCTTCACTGTGTCGCTGACTGTGAGGTCACCGTTCCCAGACTGTTCCACTGTGACGCTGCGAGGACACCGTTCCCAGACTGCTTAACTGTGACGCTGCGAGGACACCGTTCCCAGACTGCTTCACTGTGACACTGACAGCGAGGATTCCGTTCCCAGACTGCTTCACTGTGACGCTGACTGCAAGGTCACCGTTCCCAGACTGCTTCATTGTAATGCTGACTGCGAGGACACCGTTTCCAGACTGCTTCACTGTGGCAATGACAGCGAGGACTCCGTTCCCAGACTGCTTCACTGTGATGCTGATTGCGTGGGAACCGTTCCCAGACTGCTTCACTGCAACACTGACTGCGAGATCACCGTTCCCAGACTGCTTCACTGTGACGCTGACGGCGAGGACACCGTTCCCAGACTGCTTCACTGTGACGCTGACTGCGAGGACACCGTTCCCAGACTGCTTCACTGTGACGCTGACGGCGAGGACACCGTTCCCAGACTGCTTCACTGCAACACTGACTGCGAGGACACCGTTCCCAGACTGCTTCACTGTGACGCTGACTGCGAGGACACCGTTCTCAGACTGCTTCACTGTGACACTGACTGCGAGGAGATCATTGCCAGACTGCTTCACTGTGACACTGACTGTGAGGGCACCGTTCCCAGACTGTTTCACTGTGACACTGACAGCGAGGATTCCGTTCCCAGACTGCTTCACTGTGACGCTGACTGCGAGGACACCATTTCCAGACTGCTTCACTGTGACGCTGACAGCGAGGACTCCGTTCCCAGACTGCTTCACTGTGACGCTGACTGTGAGGGCACCGTTCCCAGACTGCTTCACTGTGATGCTGACAGCGAGGACTCCGTTCCCAGACTGCTTCCCTGTGACGCTGACTGCAGGACACCGTTCCCAGACTGCTTCACCGTGACGCTGACAGCGAGACTCCGTTCCCAGACTGCTTCACTGTGACGCTGACTGCGAGGACACCATTCGCAGACTGCTTCACTGTGACGCTGACTGTGAGGATCCCGTTCCCAGACTGCTTCACTGTGACGTGGCAAGGACTCCATTCCCAGACTGCTCACTGTGACGCTGACTGTGAGGACACTGTTCCCAGACTGCTTCACTGTGACGCTGCGAGGGCACCGTTCCCAGATTGCTTCACTGTGACGCTGACTGCGAGGACACCGTTCCCAGATTGCTTAACTGTGACGCTGCGAGGGCACCGTAACCAGACTGCTTCACTGTGACGCTGCCTGCGAGGACACCGTTCCCAGACTGCTTCACTGTGACGCTGACTGTGAGGATCCCGTTCCCAGACTGCTTCACTGTGACGTGGCAAGGACTCCATTCCCAGACTGCTCACTGTGACGCTGACTGTGAGGACACTGTTCCCAGACTGCTTCACTGTGACGCTGCGAGGGCACCGTTCCCAGATTGCTTCACTGTGACGCTGACTGCGAGGACACCGTTCCCAGATTGCTTAACTGTGACGCTGCGAGGGCACCGTAACCAGACTGCTTCACTGTGACGCTGCCTGCGAGGACACCGTTCCCAGACTGCTTCACTGTGACGCTAACTTCGAGGCACCATTCCCAGACTGCTTCACTGTGACGCTGACTGCGAGGTCACCATTCCCTGACTGCTTCACTGTGTCGCTGACTGTGAGGACACCGTTCCCAGACTGTTCCACTGTGACGCGGCAAGGACACCATTCCCAGACCGCTTCACTGTGACGCTGACTGTGAGGACACTGTTCCCAGACTGCTTCACTGTGACGCTGGCTGTGAGGACACCGTCCCCAGACTGCTTAACTGTGACGCTGCGAGGACACCGTTCCCAGACTGCTTAACTGTGACGCTGCGAGGACACCGTTCCCAGACTGCTTCACTGTGACACTGACAGCGAGGATTCCGTTCCCAGACTGCTTCACTGTGATGCTGACTGCGAGGACACCTTTCCCAGACTGCTTCACTGTGACGCTGACTGCAAGGTCACCGTTCCCAGACTGCTTCATTGTAATGCTGACTGCGAGGACACCGTTTCCAGACTGCTTCACTGTGGCAATGACAGCGAGGACTCCGTTCCCAGACTGCTTCACTGTGATGCTGATTGCGTGGGAACCGTTCCCAGACTGCTTCACTGCAACACTGACTGCGAGATCACCGTTCCCAGACTGCTTCACTGTGACGCTGACGGCGAGGACACCGTTCCCAGACTGCTTCACTGCAACACTGACTGCGAGGACACCGTTCCCAGACTGCTTCACTGTGACGCTGACTGCGAGGACACCGTTCTCAGACTGCTTCACTGTGACACTGACTGCGAGGAGACCATTGCCAGACTGCTTCACTGTGACACTGACTGTGAGGGCACCGTTCCCAGACTGTTTCACTGTGACACTGACAGCGAGGATTCCGTTCCCAGACTGCTTCACTGTGACGCTGACTGCGAGTACACCATTTCCAGACTGCTTCACTGTGACGCTGACTGCGAGGACACCGTTCCCAGACTGCTTCACTGTGGCACTGACTGGGAGGACACCGTTCCCAGACTGCTTCACTGTGACACTGACTGGGAGGACACCGTTCCCAGACTGCTTCACTGTGACGCTGACTGTGAGGACACCTTTCCCAGACTGCTTCACTGTGACGCTGACTGCAAGGTCACCGTTCCCAGACTGCTTCACTGTAACGCTGACTGCGAGGACACCATTCCCAGACTGCTTCACTGTGACGCTGACTGTGAGGAAACCGTTCCCAGACTGCTTCACTGTGACGCGGCAAGGACACCGTTCCCAGACTGCTTCACTGTGACGCTGCAAGGACACTGTTCCCAGACCGCTTCACTGTGACACTGCGAGGACACCGTTCCCAGACTGCTTCACTGTGACGCTGACTGTGAGGACACTGTTCCCAGACTGCTTCACTGTGACGCTGACTGCGAGGACACCATTCGCAGGCTGCTTCACTGTGTCGCTGACTGCGAGGGCACCGTTCCCAGACTGCTTCACTGTGACACTGACTGTGAGGACACCGTCCCCAGACTGCTTAACTGTGACGCTGCGAGGACACCGTTCCCAGACTGTTTCACTGTGACACTGACAGCGAGGATTCCGTTCCCAGACTGCTTCACTGTGACGGTGACAGTGAGGACACCGTTCCCAGACTGCTTCACTGTGACACTGACTGTGAGGATACCATTCCCAGACTGCTTCACTGTGACGCTGACTGTGAGGACACCCTTCCCAGACTGCTTCACTGTGATGCTGCGAGGACACCGTTCCCAGACTGCTTCACTGTGACACTGACTGCTAGGACACCGTTCCCAGACTGCTTCACTGTAACGCTGACTGCAGGACACCGTTCCCAGACTGCTTCACTGTGAGACTGACTGTGAGGATACCATTCCCAGACTGTTTCACTGTGACGCTGGCTGTGAGGACACCGTTCCCAGACAGCTTCACTGTGACGCTAACTGCGAGGACACCATTCCCAGACTGCTTCACTGTGACGCTGACTGCGAGGACACCGTGCCCAGACGGCTTCACTGTGACGCTGACTGTGAGGACACCGTTCCCAGACTGCTTCACTGTGAGGCTGACAGTGAGGACACCGTTCCCAGACTGCTTCACTGTGACACTCACTGTGAGGACACCATTCCCAGACTGCTTCACTGTGACGCTGACTGTGAAGGCACCGTTCCCAGACTGCTTCACAGTGACGCTGTGAGGACACCGTTCCCAGACTGCTTCACTGTGACGTTGACTGTGAGGGCACCGTTCCCAGACTGCTTCACTGTGACGCTGACTGTGAGGACACCGTTCCCAGACTGCTTCACTGTGACGCTGACAGTGAGGACACCGTTACCAGACTGCTTCACTGTGACACTCACTGTGAAGACACCGTTCCCAGACTGCTTCACTGTGACGCTGTGAGGACACCGTTCCCAGACTGCTTCACTGTGACGCTGACTGTGAGGACACCGTTCCCAGACTGCTTCATTGTGACGCTGAATGTGAGGACACCGTTCCCAGACTGCTTCACTGTGACACTGACTGCTAGGACACCGTTCCCAGACTGCTTCACTGTGACGCTCACAGTGAGGACACCGTTACCAGAATGTTTCACTGTGACGCTGCCTGTGAGGACACCATTCCCAGACTGCTTCACTGTGACGCTGACTGTGAGGAAACCGTTCCCAGACTGCTTCACTGTGACACTGAATGTGAGGACACTGTTCCCAGACTGCTTCACTGTGACACTGACTGTGAGGACACCGTTCCCAGACTGCTTCACTGTGACGCTGACTGCGAGGACACCGTTCCCACACTGCTTCACTGTGACGCTGAATGTGAGGACACTGTTCCCAGACTGCTTCACTGTGACGCTGACTGCGAGGGCACCGTTCCCAGACTGCTTCACTGTGACGCTGACTGCGAGGCCACCGTTCCGAGATTGCTTCACTGTGTCGCTGACTGCGAGGACACCGTTCCCAGACTGCTTCACTGTGACGCTGATTGTGAGGACACAGTTCCCAGACTGCTTCACTGTGACGCTGACTGTGAGGACACCGTTCCCAGACTGCTTCACTGTGACGCTGACTGTGAGGACATTGTTCCCAGACGGCTTCACTGTGACGCTGATTGTGTGGGAACCATTCCCAGGCGGCTTCACTGTGACGCTGACTGCGAGGACACCGTTCCCAGACGGCTTCACGGTGATGCTGACTATGAGGACACCGTTCCCAGACTGCTTCACTGTGACGCTGACTGCGAGGACACCATTCCCAGACTGCTTCACTGTGACGCTGACTGTGAGGACACCGTTCCCAGACTGCTTCACTGTGACGCTGACTGTGAGGACACCGTTCCCAGACGGCTTCACTGTGACGCTGTGAGGACACCGTTCCCAGACTGCTTCACTTTGACGCTCACGGTGAGGACACCATTACCAGAATGTTTCACTGTGACGCTGACTGTGAGGACACCATTCCCAGACTGCTTCACTGTGACGCTGACTGCGAGAACACCATTCCCAGACTGCTTCACTGTGTCGCTGAATGCGAGTGCACCGTTCCCAGACTGCTTCACTGTGACGCTGACAGTGAGGACACCTTTCCCAGACTGCTTCACTGTGACGCTGTGAGGACACCGTTCCCAGACTGCTTCACTTTGACGCTCACGGTGAGGACACCATTACCAGAATGTTTCACTGTGACGCTGACTGTGAGGACACTCATCCCAGACTGCTTCACTGTGACGCTGACTGTGAGGACACCGTTCCCAGACTGCTTCACTGTGACGCTGGCTGTGAGGACACCTTTCCCAGAATGCTTCACTGTGACGCTGTGAGGACACCATTCACAGACGGTTTCACAGTGACACTGACTGTGAGGACACCGTTCCCAGACTGCTTCCTTGTGACGCTGACTGCGAGGACACCGTTCCCAGACTGCTTGACTGTGATGCTGACTGTGAGGGCACCGTTCCCAGACTGCTTCACTGTGACGCTGGCTGTGAGGACACCTTTCCCAGAATGCTTCACTGTGACGCTGTGAGGACACCATTCACAGACGGTTTCACAGTGACACTGACTGTGAGGACACCGTTCCCAGACTGCTTCCTTGTGACGCTGACTGCGAGGACACCGTTCCCAGACTGCTTGACTGTGATGCTGATTGTGAGGGCACCGTTCCCAGACTGCTTCACTGTGACAGTTACTGTGAGTACACCCTTCCCAGACTGCTTCACTGTGACGCTGACTGTGGGGACACCGTCCCCAGACTTTTTCACTGTGACACTCACTGTGACGACACCGTTCCCAACCTCCTTCACTGTGACACAGATTGTGAGGACTCCGTTCCCAGACTGCTTCACTGTGATGCTGTGAGTGCACCGTTCCCAGACTGCTTCACTGTGACGCTGACTGTGACGACACCGTTCCCAGACTGCGTCACTGTGACACTGAATGAAAGGACACCGTTCCCAGACTGCTTCACTGTGACACTGAATGAAAGGACATTGTTCCCAGGCTGCTTCTCTGTGATGCTGACTGTGCGGACACCGTTTCCAGACTGCTTCACTGTGACACTGAATGAAAGGACATTGTTCCCAGGCTGCTTCTCTGTGATGCTGATTGCGTGGGCACCGTTCCCAGACTGCTTCACTGTGACACTGAATGAAAGGACATTGTTCCCAGGCTGCTTCTCTGTGATGCTGACTGTGCGGACACCGTTTCCAGACTGCTTCACTGTGACGACACCGTTCCCAGACTGCGTCACTGTGATGCTGACTGTGAGGACATCATTCCCAGACTGCTTCACTGTGACGCTGACTGTGAGGACACCATTCCCAGACTGCTTCACTGTGACGCTGACTGCGAGGACACCGTTCCCAGACTGCTTCACTGTGACACTGACTGCGAGGACATTGTTCCCAGACTGCTTCACTGTGACGCTGACTGTGAGGACACCGTTCCCAGACTGCTTCACTGTGACGCTGTGAGGACACCGTTCCCAGACTGCTTCACTGTGACGCTGCGAGGAAACCGTTCCCAGACTGCTTCACTGTGACGCTGACTGTGAGGACACCATTCCCAGACTGCTTCACTGTGACACTGACTGTGAGGACACCGTCCCCAGACTGCTTCACTGTGATGCTGCGAGGAAACCGTTCCCAGACTGCTTCACTGTGACGCTGACTGTGAGGACACCGTCCCCAGACTACTTCACTGTGACGCTGACTGTGAGGATCCCGTTCCCAGACTGCTTCACTGTGACGTGGCAAGGACTCCATTCCCAGACTGCTCACTGTGACGCTGACTGTGAGGACACTGTTCCCAGACTGCTTCACTGTGACGCTGCGAGGGCACCGTTCCCAGATTGCTTCACTGTGACGCTGACTGCGAGGACACCGTTCCCAGATTGCTTAACTGTGACGCTGCGAGGGCACCGTAACCAGACTGCTTCACTGTGACGCTGCCTGCGAGGACACCGTTCCCAGACTGCTTCACTGTGACGCTAACTTCGAGGCACCATTCCCAGACTGCTTCACTGTGACGCTGACTGCGAGGTCACCATTCCCTGACTGCTTCACTGTGTCGCTGACTGTGAGGACACCGTTCCCAGACTGTTCCACTGTGACGCGGCAAGGACACCATTCCCAGACCGCTTCACTGTGACGCTGACTGTGAGGACACTGTTCCCAGACTGCTTCACTGTGACGCTGGCTGTGAGGACACCGTCCCCAGACTGCTTAACTGTGACGCTGCGAGGACACCGTTCCCAGACTGCTTAACTGTGACGCTGCGAGGACACCGTTCCCAGACTGCTTCACTGTGACACTGACAGCGAGGATTCCGTTCCCAGACTGCTTCACTGTGATGCTGACTGCGAGGACACCTTTCCCAGACTGCTTCACTGTGACGCTGACTGCAAGGTCACCGTTCCCAGACTGCTTCATTGTAATGCTGACTGCGAGGACACCGTTTCCAGACTGCTTCACTGTGGCAATGACAGCGAGGACTCCGTTCCCAGACTGCTTCACTGTGATGCTGATTGCGTGGGAACCGTTCCCAGACTGCTTCACTGCAACACTGACTGCGAGATCACCGTTCCCAGACTGCTTCACTGTGACGCTGACGGCGAGGACACCGTTCCCAGACTGCTTCACTGCAACACTGACTGCGAGGACACCGTTCCCAGACTGCTTCACTGTGACGCTGACTGCGAGGACACCGTTCTCAGACTGCTTCACTGTGACACTGACTGCGAGGAGACCATTGCCAGACTGCTTCACTGTGACACTGATTGTGAGGGCACCGTTCCCAGACTATTTCACTGTGACACTGACAGCGAGGATTCCGTTCCCAGACTGCTTCACTGTGACGCTGACTGCGAGTACACCATTTCCAGACTGCTTCACTGTGACGCTGACTGCGAGGACACCGTTCCCAGACTGCTTCACTGTGGCACTGACTGGGAGGACACCGTTCCCAGACTGCTTCACTGTGACACTGACTGGGAGGACACCGTTCCCAGACTGCTTCACTGTGACGCTGACTGTGAGGACACCTTTCCCAGACTGCTTCACTGTGACGCTGACTGCAAGGTCACCGTTCCCAGACTGCTTCACTGTAACGCTGACTGCGAGGACACCATTCCCAGACTGCTTCACTGTGACGCTGACTGTGAGGAAACCGTTCCCAGACTGCTTCACTGTGACGCGGCAAGGACACCGTTCCCAGACTGCTTCACTGTGACGCTGCAAGGACACTGTTCCCAGACCGCTTCACTGTGACACTGCGAGGACACCGTTCCCAGACTGCTTCACTGTGACGCTGACTGTGAGGACACTGTTCCCAGACTGCTTCACTGTGACGCTGACTGCGAGGACACCATTCGCAGGCTGCTTCACTGTGTCGCTGACTGCGAGGGCACCGTTCCCAGACTGCTTCACTGTGACACTGACTGTGAGGACACCGTCCCCAGACTGCTTAACTGTGACGCTGCGAGGACACCGTTCCCAGACTGTTTCACTGTGACACTGACAGCGAGGATTCCGTTCCCAGACTGCTTCACTGTGACGGTGACAGTGAGGACACCGTTCCCAGACTGCTTCACTGTGACACTGACTGTGAGGATACCATTCCCAGACTGCTTCACTGTGACGCTGACTGTGAGGACACCCTTCCCAGACTGCTTCACTGTGATGCTGCGAGGACACCGTTCCCAGACTGCTTCACTGTGACACTGACTGCTAGGACACCGTTCCCAGACTGCTTCACTGTAACGCTGACTGCAGGACACCGTTCCCAGACTGCTTCACTGTGAGACTGACTGTGAGGATACCATTCCCAGACTGTTTCACTGTGACGCTGGCTGTGAGGACACCGTTCCCAGACAGCTTCACTGTGACGCTAACTGCGAGGACACCATTCCCAGACTGCTTCACTGTGACGCTGACTGCGAGGACACCGTTCCCAGACTGCTTCACTGTGAGGCTGACAGTGAGGACACCGTTCCCAGACTGCTTCCTTGTGACGCTGACTGCGAGGACACCGTTCCCAGACTGCTTGACTGTGATGCTGATTGTGAGGGCACCGTTCCCAGACTGCTTCACTGTGACAGTTACTGTGAGTACACCCTTCCCAGACTGCTTCACTGTGACGCTGACTGTGGGGACACCGTCCCCAGACTTTTTCACTGTGACACTCACTGTGACGACACCGTTCCCAACCTCCTTCACTGTGACACAGATTGTGAGGACTCCGTTCCCAGACTGCTTCACTGTGATGCTGTGAGTGCACCGTTCCCAGACTGCTTCACTGTGACGCTGACTGTGACGACACCGTTCCCAGACTGCGTCACTGTGACACTGAATGAAAGGACACCGTTCCCAGACTGCTTCACTGTGACACTGAATGAAAGGACATTGTTCCCAGGCTGCTTCTCTGTGATGCTGACTGTGCGGACACCGTTTCCAGACTGCTTCACTGTGACACTGAATGAAAGGACATTGTTCCCAGGCTGCTTCTCTGTGATGCTGATTGCGTGGGCACCGTTCCCAGACTGCTTCACTGTGACACTGAATGAAAGGACATTGTTCCCAGGCTGCTTCTCTGTGATGCTGACTGTGCGGACACCGTTTCCAGACTGCTTCACTGTGACGACACCGTTCCCAGACTGCGTCACTGTGATGCTGACTGTGAGGACATCATTCCCAGACTGCTTCACTGTGACGCTGACTGTGAGGACACCATTCCCAGACTGCTTCACTGTGACGCTGACTGCGAGGACACCGTTCCCAGACTGCTTCACTGTGACACTGACTGCGAGGACATTGTTCCCAGACTGCTTCACTGTGACGCTGACTGTGAGGACACCGTTCCCAGACTGCTTCACTGTGACGCTGTGAGGACACCGTTCCCAGACTGCTTCACTGTGACGCTGCGAGGAAACCGTTCCCAGACTGCTTCACTGTGACGCTGACTGTGAGGACACCATTCCCAGACTGCTTCACTGTGACACTGACTGTGAGGACACCGTCCCCAGACTGCTTCACTGTGATGCTGCGAGGAAACCGTTCCCAGACTGCTTCACTGTGACGCTGACTGTGAGGACACCGTCCCCAGACTACTTCACTGTGACGCTGACTGTGAGGATCCCGTTCCCAGACTGCTTCACTGTGACGTGGCAAGGACTCCATTCCCAGACTGCTCACTGTGACGCTGACTGTGAGGACACTGTTCCCAGACTGCTTCACTGTGACGCTGCGAGGGCACCGTTCCCAGATTGCTTCACTGTGACGCTGACTGCGAGGACACCGTTCCCAGATTGCTTAACTGTGACGCTGCGAGGGCACCGTAACCAGACTGCTTCACTGTGACGCTGCCTGCGAGGACACCGTTCCCAGACTGCTTCACTGTGACGCTAACTTCGAGGCACCATTCCCAGACTGCTTCACTGTGACGCTGACTGCGAGGTCACCATTCCCTGACTGCTTCACTGTGTCGCTGACTGTGAGGACACCGTTCCCAGACTGTTCCACTGTGACGCGGCAAGGACACCATTCCCAGACCGCTTCACTGTGACGCTGACTGTGAGGACACTGTTCCCAGACTGCTTCACTGTGACGCTGGCTGTGAGGACACCGTCCCCAGACTGCTTAACTGTGACGCTGCGAGGACACCGTTCCCAGACTGCTTAACTGTGACGCTGCGAGGACACCGTTCCCAGACTGCTTCACTGTGACACTGACAGCGAGGATTCCGTTCCCAGACTGCTTCACTGTGATGCTGACTGCGAGGACACCTTTCCCAGACTGCTTCACTGTGACGCTGACTGCAAGGTCACCGTTCCCAGACTGCTTCATTGTAATGCTGACTGCGAGGACACCGTTTCCAGACTGCTTCACTGTGGCAATGACAGCGAGGACTCCGTTCCCAGACTGCTTCACTGTGATGCTGATTGCGTGGGAACCGTTCCCAGACTGCTTCACTGCAACACTGACTGCGAGATCACCGTTCCCAGACTGCTTCACTGTGACGCTGACGGCGAGGACACCGTTCCCAGACTGCTTCACTGCAACACTGACTGCGAGGACACCGTTCCCAGACTGCTTCACTGTGACGCTGACTGCGAGGACACCGTTCTCAGACTGCTTCACTGTGACACTGACTGCGAGGAGACCATTGCCAGACTGCTTCACTGTGACACTGACTGCGAGGACACCGTTCCCAGACTGCTTCACTGTGACGCTGACGGCGAGGACACCGTTCCCAGACTGCTTCACTGCAACACTGACTGCGAGGACACCGTTCCCAGACTGCTTCACTGTGACGCTGACTGCGAGGACACCGTTCTCAGACTGCTTCACTGTGACACTGACTGCGAGGAGACCATTGCCAGACTGCTTCACTGTGACACTGACTGTGAGGGCACCATTCCCAGACTGTTTCACTGTGACACTGACAGCGAGGATTCCGTTCCCAGACTGCTTCACTGTGACGCTGACTGCGAGTACACCATTTCCAGACTGCTTCACTGTGACGCTGACTGCGAGGACACCGTTCCCAGACTGCTTCACTGTGGCACTGACTGGGAGGACACCGTTCCCAGACTGCTTCACTGTGACACTGACTGGGAGGACACCGTTCCCAGACTGCTTCACTGTGACGCTGACTGTGAGGACACCTTTCCCAGACTGCTTCACTGTGACGCTGACTGCAAGGTCACCGTTCCCAGACTGCTTCACTGTAACGCTGACTGCGAGGACACCATTCCCAGACTGCTTCACTGTGACGCTGACTGTGAGGAAACCGTTCCCAGACTGCTTCACTGTGACGCGGCAAGGACACCGTTCCCAGACTGCTTCACTGTGACGCTGCAAGGACACTGTTCCCAGACCGCTTCACTGTGACACTGCGAGGACACCGTTCCCAGACTGCTTCACTGTGACGCTGACTGTGAGGACACTGTTCCCAGACTGCTTCACTGTGACGCTGACTGCGAGGACACCATTCGCAGGCTGCTTCACTGTGTCGCTGACTGCGAGGGCACCGTTCCCAGACTGCTTCACTGTGACACTGACTGTGAGGACACCGTCCCCAGACTGCTTAACTGTGACGCTGCGAGGACACCGTTCCCAGACTGTTTCACTGTGACACTGACAGCGAGGATTCCGTTCCCAGACTGCTTCACTGTGACGGTGACAGTGAGGACACCGTTCCCAGACTGCTTCACTGTGACACTGACTGTGAGGATACCATTCCCAGACTGCTTCACTGTGACGCTGACTGTGAGGACACCCTTCCCAGACTGCTTCACTGTGATGCTGCGAGGACACCGTTCCCAGACTGCTTCACTGTGACACTGACTGCTAGGACACTGTTCCCAGACTGCTTCACTGTAACGCTGACTGCAGGACACCGTTCCCAGACTGCTTCACTGTGAGACTGACTGTGAGGATACCATTCCCAGACTGTTTCACTGTGACGCTGGCTGTGAGGACACCGTTCCCAGACAGCTTCACTGTGACGCTAACTGCGAGGACACCATTCCCAGACTGCTTCACTGTGACGCTGACTGCGAGGACACCGTTCCCAGACTGCTTCACTGTGACGCTGATTGCGTGGGAACCGTTCCCAAACTGCTTCACTGTGACGCTGACTGTGAGGACACCGTGCCCAGACGGCTTCACTGTGACGCTGACTGTGAGGACACCGTTCCCAGACTGCTTCACTGTGAGGCTGACAGTGAGGACACCGTTCCCAGACTGCTTCACTGTGACACTCACTGTGAGGACACCATTCCCAGACTGCTTCACTGTGACGCTGACTGTGAAGGCACCGTTCCCAGACTGCTTCACTGTGACGCTGTGAGGACACCGTTCCCAGACTGCTTCACTGTGACGTTGACTGTGAGGGCACCGTTCCCAGACTGCTTCACTGTGACGCTGACTGTGAGGACACCGTTCCCAGACTGCTTCACTGTGACGCTGACAGTGAGGACACCGTTACCAGACTGCTTCACTGTGACACTCACTGTGAAGACACCGTTCCCAGACTGCTTCACTGTGACGCTGTGAGGACACCGTTCCCAGACTGCTTCACTGTGACGCTGACTGTGAGGACACCGTTCCCAGACTGCTTCACTGTGACGCTGAATGTGAGGACACCGTTCCCAGACTGCTTCACTGTGACACTGACTGCTAGGACACCGTTCCCAGACTGCTTCACTGTGACGCTCACAGTGAGGACACCGTTATCGGAATGTTTCACTGTGACGCTGCCTGTGAGGACACCATTCCCAGACTGCTTCACTGTGACGCTGACTGTGAGGAAACCGTTCCCAGACTGCTTCACTGTGACACTGAATGTGAGGACACTGTTCCCAGACTGCTTCACTGTGACACTGACTGTGAGGACACCGTTCCCAGACTGCTTCACTGTGACGCTGACTGCGAGGACACCGTTCCCACACTGCTTCACTGTGACGCTGAATGTGAGGACACTGTTCCCAGACTGCTTCACTGTGACGCTGACTGCGAGGGCACCGTTCCCAGACTGCTTCACTGTGACGCTGACTGCGAGGCCACCGTTCCGAGATTGCTTCACTGTGTCGCTGACTGCGAGGACACCGTTCCCAGACTGCTTCACTGTGACGCTGATTGTGAGGACACAGTTCCCAGACTGCTTCACTGTGACGCTGACTGTGAGGACACCGTTCCCAGACTGCTTCACTGTGACGCTGACTGTGAGGACATTGTTCCCAGACGGCTTCACTGTGACGCTGATTGTGTGGGAACCATTCCCAGGCGGCTTCACTGTGACGCTGACTGCGAGGACACCGTTCCCAGACGGCTTCACGGTGATGCTGACTATGAGGACACCGTTCCCAGACTGCTTCACTGTGACGCTGACTGCGAGGACACCATTCCCAGACTGCTTCACTGTGACGCTGACTGCGAGGACACCGTTCCCAGACTGCTTCACTGTGACGCTGACTGTGAGGACACCGTTCCCAGACTGCTTCACTGTGACGCTGTGAGGACACCGTTCCCAGACTGCTTCACTTTGACGCTCACGGTGAGGACACCATTACCAGAATGTTTCACTGTGACGCTGACTGTGAGGACACCATTCCCAGACTGCTTCACTGTGACGCTGACTGCGAGAACACCATTCCCAGACTGCTTCACTGTGTCGCTGAATGCGAGTGCACCGTTCCCAGACTGCTTCACTGTGACGCTGACAGTGAGGACACCTTTCCCAGACTGCTTCACTGTGACGCTGTGAGGACACCGTTCCCAGACTGCTTCACTTTGACGCTCACGGTGAGGACACCATTACCAGAATGTTTCACTGTGACGCTGACTGTGAGGACACTCATCCCAGACTGCTTCACTGTGACGCTGACTGTGAGGACACCGTTCCCAGACTGCTTCACTGTGACGCTGACTGTGAGGACACCGTTCCCAGACTGCTTCACTGTGACGCTGTGAGGACACCGTTCCCAGACTGCTTCACTTTGACGCTCACGGTGAGGACACCATTACCAGAATGTTTCACTGTGACGCTGACTGTGAGGACACTCATCCCAGACTGCTTCACTGTGACGCTGACTGTGAGGACACCGTTCCCAGACTGCTTCACTGTGACGCTGGCTGTGAGGACACCTTTCCCAGAATGCTTCACTGTGACGCTGTGAGGACACCATTCACAGACGGTTTCACAGTGACACTGACTGTGAGGACACCGTTCCCAGACTGCTTCCTTGTGACGCTGACTGCGAGGACACCGTTCCCAGACTGCTTGACTGTGATGCTGACTGTGAGGGCACCGTTCCCAGACTGCTTCACTGTGACGCTGGCTGTGAGGACACCTTTCCCAGAATGCTTCACTGTGACGCTGTGAGGACACCGTTCCCAGACTGCTTGACTGTGATGCTGATTGTGAGGGCACCGTTCCCAGACTGCTTCACTGTGACAGTTACTGTGAGTACACCCTTCCCAGACTGCTTCACTGTGACGCTGACTGTGGGGACACCGTCCCCAGACTTTTTCACTGTGACACTCACTGTGACGACACCGTTCCCAACCTCCTTCACTGTGACACAGATTGTGAGGACTCCGTTCCCAGACTGCTTCACTGTGATGCTGTGAGTGCACCGTTCCCAGACTGCTTCACTGTGACGCTGACTGTGACGACACCGTTCCCAGACTGCGTCACTGTGACACTGAATGAAAGGACACCGTTCCCAGACTGCTTCACTGTGACACTGAATGAAAGGACATTGTTCCCAGGCTGCTTCTCTGTGATGCTGACTGTGCGGACACCGTTTCCAGACTGCTTCACTGTGACACTGAATGAAAGGACATTGTTCCCAGGCTGCTTCTCTGTGATGCTGATTGCGTGGGCACCGTTCCCAGACTGCTTCACTGTGACACTGAATGAAAGGACATTGTTCCCAGGCTGCTTCTCTGTGATGCTGACTGTGCGGACACCGTTTCCAGACTGCTTCACTGTGACGATACCGTTCCCAGACTGCGTCACTGTGATGCTGACTGTGAGGACATCATTCCCAGACTGCTTCACTGTGACGCTGACTGTGAGGACACCATTCCCAGACTGCTTCACTGTGACGCTGACTGCGAGGACACCGTTCCCAGACTGCTTCACTGTGACACTGACTGCGAGGACATTGTTCCCAGACTGCTTCACTGTGACGCTGACTGTGAGGACACCGTTCCCAGACTGCTTCACTGTGACGCTGTGAGGACACCGTTCCCAGACTGCTTCACTGTGACGCTGCGAGGAAACCGTTCCCAGACTGCTTCACTGTGACGCTGACTGTGAGGACACCATTCCCAGACTGCTTCACTGTGACACTGACTGTGAGAACACCGTCCCCAGACTGCTTCACTGTGATGCTGCGAGGAAACCGTTCCCAGACTGCTTCACTGTGACGCTGACTGTGAGGACACCGTCCCCAGACTACTTCACTGTGACGCTGACTGTGAGGACACCGTCCCCAGACTACTTCACTGTGACGCTGACTGTGAGGACACCGTCCCCAGACTACTTCACTGTGACGCTGACTGTAAGGACACCTTCCCAGACTGCTTCACTGTGACACTGACTGTGAGGACACCTTTCCCAGACTGCTTCACTGTGACACTGACTGTGAAGACAACAATCCCAGACTGCTTCACTGTGACGCTGATTGAAAGGACACCATTCCCAGACGGTTTCACTGTGACACTGACTGCGAGGACACCGTTCCCAGACTGCTTCCCTGTGACGCTGACTGCGAGGACACCGTTCCCAGACTGCTTCACTGTGACGCTGACTGCGAGGACACCGTTCCCAGACTGCTTGACTGTGATGCTGACTGTGGGGACACCGGTCCCAGACTTTTTCACTGTGACACTCACTGTGACAACACCGTTCCCAAACTGCTTCACTGTGACGCTGACTGTGAGGACACCGTTCCCAGACTGCTTCACTGTGATGCTGTGAGGGCACCGTTCCCAGACTGCTTCACTGTGACACTGACTGTGAGGACACACTTCCCAGGCTGCTTCACTGTGACGCTGACTGTGAAGACAACAATCCCAGACTGCTTCCCTGTGACGCTGACTGCGAGGACACCGTTCCCACACTGCTTCACTGTGACGCTGACTGTGGGGACACCGTTCCCAGACTGCTTGACTGTGATGCTGACTGTGAGGGCACCGGTCCCAGACTGCTTCACTGTGACAGTTACTGTGAGTACGCCCTTCCCAGACTGCTTCACTGTGACGCTGACTGTGGGGACACCGTCCCCAGACTTTTTCACTGTGACACTCACTGTGACGACACCGTTCCCAAACTGCTTCACTGTGACACAGATTGTGAGTGCACCGTTCCCAGACTGCTTCACTGTGACACTGAATGAAAGGACATTGTTCACAGGCTGCTTCACTGTGATGCTGACTGTGCGGACACCGTTTCCAGACTGCTTCACTGTGACGACACCGTTCCCAGACTGCTTCACTGTGACACTGACTGTGACGACACCGTCCCCAGACTGCGTCACTGTGACGCTGACTGCGAGGACACCGTTCCCAGACTGCTTCACTGTGACACTGACTGTGAGGACACCGTTCCCAGACTGCTTCACTGTGACGCTGTGAGGACACCGTTCCCAGACTGCTTCACTGTGACACTGACTGCGAGGACACCGCTCCCAGACTGCTTCACTGTGACGCTGACTGTGAGGACACTCTTCCCAGACTGCTTCACTGTGACGCTGACTGTGAAGACAACAATCCCAGACTGCTTCACTGTGACACTGACTGTGAGGACACCGTCCCCAGACTGCTTCACTGTGACGCTGACTGTAAGGACACCTTCCCAGACTGCTTCACTGTGACACTGACTGTGAGGACACCTTTCCCAGACTGCTTCACTGTGACACTGACTGTGAAGACAACAATCCCAGACTGCTTCACTGTGACGCTGATTGAAAGGACAACATTCCCAGCCGGTTTCACTGTGACACTGACTGTGAGGACACCGTTCCCAGACTGCTTCCCTGTGACGCTGACTGCGAGGACACCGTTCCCAGACTGCTTAACTGTGACACTGACTGTGAGAACACCGTTCCCAGACTGCTTCACTGTGATGCTGACTGCGAGGACACCTTTCCAGACTGCTTCACTGTGACTCTGACTGTGAGGACACCGTAACCAGACTGCTTCACTGTGACACTGACTGTGAGGACACCGTTCCCAGACTGCTTCACTGTGATGCTGTGAGAGCACCGTTCCCAGGCTGCTTCACTGTGACGCTGACTGTGCGGACACCGTTTCCAGACTGCTTCACTGTGACGACACCGTTCCCAGACTGCGTCACTGTGACGCTGACTGTGAGGACATCATTCCCAGACTGCTTCACTGTGACGCTGACTGTGAGGACACCATTTCCAGGCTGCTTCACTGTGACGCTGACTGTGAGGACACTCTTCCCAGACTGCTTCACTGTGATGCTGCGAGGAAACCGTTCCCATACTGCTTAACTGTGACGCTGACTGTGAGGACACCGTTCCCAGACTGCTTCACTGTGAGGCTGTGAGGACACCATTCCCAGACTGCTTCACTGTGACGCTGAATGTAAGGACACCTTCCCAGACTGCTTCACTGTGACGCTGACTGTGAGGACACCTTTTCCAGACTGCTTCACTGTGACACTGACTGTGAGGACACCTTTCCCAGACTGCTTCACTGTGATGCTGACTGGAAGGACACCTTCCCAGACTGCTTCACTGTGACACTGACTGTGAGGATACCATTCCCAGACTGTTTCACTGTGACGCTGGCTGTGAGGACACCGTTCCCAGACAGCTTCACTGTGACGCTAACTGCGAGGACACCATTCCCAGACTGCTTCACTGTGACGCTGACTGCGAGGACACCGTTCCCAGACTGCTTCACTGTGACACAGATTGTGAGGATTCCGTTCCCAGACTGCTTCACTGTGACACTGAATGAAAGGACATTGTTCACAGGCTGCTTCACTGTGATGCTGACTGCGAGGACATTGTTTCCAGACTGCTTCACTGTGACGACACCGTTCCCAGACTGCGTCACTGTGACGCTGACTGCGAGGACACCGTTCCCAGACTGCTTCACTGTGACACTGACTGCGAGGACATTGTTCCCAGACTGCTTCACTGTGACGCTGACTGTGAGGACACCGTTCCCAGACTGCTTAACTGTGACGCTGTGAGGACACCGTTCCCAGACTGCTTCACTTTGACGCTCACAGTGAGGACACTATTACCAGAATGTTTCACTGTGACGCTGACTGCGAGGACACCGCTCCCAGACTGCTTCACTGTGACGCTGACTGTGAGGACACTCTTCCCAGACTGCTTCACTGTGATGCTGCGAGGAAACCGTTCCCAGACTGCTTCACTGTGACGCTGACTGTGAGGACACCATTCCCAGACTGCTTCACTGTGACGCTGACTGCGAGGACACCGTTCCCAGACTGCTTCACTGTGGCACTGACAGCGAGGACTCCGTTCCCAGACTGCGACACTGTGACGCTGATTGCGTGGGAACCGTTCCCAAACAGCTTCACTGTGACGCTGACTGTGAGGACACCGTTCCCAGACGGCTTCACTGTGACGCTGACTGTGAGGACACCGTTCCCAGACTGCTTCACTGTGACGCTGACAGTGAGGACACCGTTACCAGACTGCTTCACTGTGACACTCACTGTGAGGACACCATTCCCAGACTGCTTCACTGTGACGCTGACTGTGAAGACACCGTTCCCAGACTGCTTCACTGTGACGCTGTGAGGACACCGTTCCCAGACTGCTTCACTGTGACGTTGACTGGGAGGGCACCGTTCCCAGACTGCTTCACTGTGACGCTGACTGTGATGACACCGTTCCCAGACTGCTTCACTGTGACGCTGAATGTGAGGACACCGTTTCCAGACTGCTTCACTGTGACACTGACTGCGAGGACACCGTTCCCAGACTGCTTCACTGTGACGCTGAATGTGAGGACACCGTTCCCAGACTGCTTCACTGTTACACTGACTGCGAGGACACCGTTCCCAGACTGCTTCACTGTGACCCTCACAGTGAGGACACCGTTACCAGAATGTTTCACTGTGACGCTGACTGCGAGGACACCGTTCCCACACTGCTTCACTGTGACGCTGAATGTGAGGACACTGTTCCCAGACTGCTTCACTGTGACGCTGACTGCGAGGGCACCGTTCCCAGACTGCTTCACTGTGACGCTGACTGCGAGGCCACCGTTCCGAGATTGCTTCACTGTGTCGCTGACTGCGAGGACACCGTTCCCAGACTGCTTCATTGTGACGCTGATTGTGAGGACACAGTTCCCAGACTGCTTCACTGTGACGCTGACTGTGAGGACACCATTCCCAGACTGCTTCACTGTGACGCTGACTGTGAGGACATTGTTCCCAAACGGCTTCACTGTGACGCTGATTGTGTGGGAACCATTCCCAGGCGTCTTCACTGTGACGCTGACTGCGAGGACACCGTTCCCAGACGGCTTCACGGTGATGCTGACTGTGAGGACACCGTTCCCAGACTGCTTCACTGTGACGCTGACTGCGAGGACACCATTCCCAGACTGCTTCACTGTGACGCTGACTGTGAGGACACCGTTCCCAGACTGCTTCACTGTGACGCTGACTGCAGTAAACCATTCCCAGACTGTTTTACTGTGATGCTGACTGTGAGGACACCGTTCCCAGACTGCTTCACTGTGACGCTGACTGTGAGGACACCGTTCCTAGACTGCTTCACTGTGACGCTGACTGCGAGGACACCATTCCCAGACTGCTTCACTGTGACGCTGACTGCGAGGACACCATTCCCAGACTGCTTCACTGTGACGCTGACTGCGAGGACACCGTTCCCAGACTGATTCACTGTGACGCTGACTGCGAGGACACCGTTCCCAGACGGCTTCACGGTGATGCTGACTGTGAGGACACCGTTCTCAGATTGCTTCACTGTGACGCTGACTGCGAGGACACCATTCCCAGACTGCTTCACTGTGACGCTGACTGCGAGAACACCATTCCCAGACTGCTTCACTGTGACGCTGACTGCGAGAACACCGTTCCCAGACTGCTTCAATGTGACGCTGACTGTGAGGACACCGTTCCCAGACTGCTTCACTGTGACGCTGTGAGGACACCGTTCCCAGACTGCTTCACTTTGACACTCACGGTGAGGACACCATTACCAGAATGTTTCACTGTGACGCTGACTGTGAGGACACTCATCCCAGACTGCTTCACTGTGACGCTGACTGTGAGGACACCGTTCCCAGACTGCTTCACTGTGACGCTGGCTGTGAGGACACCTTTCCCAGATTGCTTCACTGTGACGCTGTGAGGACACCATTCACAGACGGTTTCACAGTGACACTGACTGCGAGGACACCGTTCCCAGACTCCTTCCTTGTGACGCTGACTGCGAGGACACCGTTCCCTGACTGCTTGACTGTGATGCTGACTGTGAGGGCACCGTTCCCAGACTGCTTCACTGTGACGCTGACTGTGGGGACACCGTCCCCAGACCTTTTCACTGTGACACTCACTGTGACGACACCGTACCCAACCTCCTTCACTGTGACACAGATTGTGAGGACTCCGTTCCCAGACTGCTTCACTGTGATGCTGTGAGTGCACCGTTCCCAGACTGCTTCACTGTGACACTGAATGAAAGGACATTGTTCCCAGGCTGCTTCACTGTGACGCTGACTGTGAGGACACCATTCCCAGACTGCTTCACTGTGACGACACCGTTCCCAGACTGCGTCACTGTGATGCTGACTGTGAGGACATCATTCCCAGACTGCTTCACTGTGACGCTGACTGTGAGGACACCATTCCCAGACTGCTTCACTGTGATGACACCGTTCCCAGACTGCGTCAATGTGATGCTGACTGTGAGGACACCATTCCCAGACTGCTTCACTGTGACGCTGACTGCGAGGACATCATTCCCAGACTGCTTCACTGTGACGCTGACTGTGAGGACACCATTCCCAGACTGCTTCACTGTGACGCTGACTGCGAGGACACCGTTCCCAGACTGCTTCACTGTGACACTGACTGCGAGGACACTGTTCCCAGACTGCTTCACTGTGACGCTGACTGTGAGGACACCGTTCCCAGACTGCTTCACTGTGACGCTGTGAGGACACCGTTCCCAGACTGCTTCACTTTGACGCTGACTGTGAGGACACCGTCCCCAGACTACTTCACTGTGACGCTGACTGTGAGGACACTCTTCCCAGACTGCTTCACTGTGAGGCTGCGAGGAAACCGTTCCCAGACTGCTTCACTGTGACGCTGACTGTGAGGACACCGTTCCCAGACTGCTTCACTGTGACACTGACTGTGAGGACACCGTCCCCAGACTACTTCACTGTGACGCTGACTGTAAGGACACCTTCCCAGACTGCTTCACTGTGACACTGACTGCGAGGACATTGTTCCCAGACTGCTTCACTGTGACGCTGACTGTGAGGACACCGTTCCCAGACTGCTTCACTGTGACGCTGTGAGGACACCGTTCCCAGACTGCTTCACTTTGACGCTGACTGTGAGGACACTCTTCCCAGACTGCTTCACTGTGATGCTGCGAGGAAACCGTTCCCAGACTGCTTCACTGTGACGCTGACTGTGAGGACACCGTTCCCAGACTGCTTCACTGTGACACTGACTGTGAGGACACCGTCCCCAGACTACTTCACTGTGACACTGACTGTGAAGACAACAATCCCAGACTGCTTCACTGTGACGCTGATTGAAAGGACACCATTCCCAGACGGTTTCACTGTGACACTGACTGCGAGGACACCGTTCCCAGACTGCTTCCCTGTGACGCTGACTGCGAGGACACCGTTCCCAGACTGCTTGACTGTGATGCTGACTGTGAGGGCACCGTTCCCAGA
>NC_092708.1:7432416-7434916 GCF_047496885.1 Scyliorhinus torazame | reverse complement strand
GCCTGAAGTGCATATGTTTTAATGCAAGAAGTATTACGGGTAAGGCAGATGAACTTAGAGCTTGGATTAGTACTTGGAACTATGATGTTGTTGCCATTACAGAGACCTGGTTGAGGGAAGGGCAGGATTGGCAGCTAAACGTTCCAGGATTTAGATGTTTCAGGCGGGATAGAGGGGGATGTAAAAGGGGAGGCGGAGTTGCGCTACTTGTTCGGGAGAATATCACAGCTATACTGCGAGAGGACACCTCAGAGGGCAGTGAGGCTAGAGGGCAGTGAGGCTATATGGGTAGAGATCAGGAATAAGAAGGGTGCAGTCACAATGTTGGGGGTATACTACAGGCCTCCCAACAGCCAGCGGGAGATAGAGGAGCAGATAGGTAGACAGATTTTGGAAAAGAGTAAAAACAACAGGGTTGTGGTGATGGGAGACTTCAACTTCCCCAATATTGACTGGGACTCACTTAGTGCCAGGGGCTTAGACGGGGCGGAGTTTGTAAGGAGCATCCAGGAGGGCTTCTTAAAACAATATGTAAACAGTCCAACTAGGGAAGGGGCGGTACTGGACCTGGTATTGGGGAATGAGCCCGGCCAGGTGGTAGATGTTTCAGTAGGGGAGCATTTCGGTAACAGTGACCACAATTCAGTAAGTTTTAAAGTACTGGTGGACAAGGATAAGAGTGGTCCGAGGATGAATGTGCTAAATTGGGGGAAGGCTAATTATAACAATATTAGGCGGGAACTGAAGAACATAGATTGGGGGCGGATGTTTGAGGGCAAATCAACATCTGACATGTGGGAGGCTTTCAAGTGTCAGTTGAAAGGAATACAGGACAGGCATGTTCCTGTGAGGAAGAAAGATAAATACGGCAATTTTCGGGAACCTTGGATGACGAGTGATATTGTAGGCCTCGTCAAAAAGAAAAAGGAGGCATTTGTCAGGGCTAAAAGGCTGGGAACAGACGAAGCCTGTGTGGCATATAAGGAAAGTAGGAAGGAACTTAAGCAAGGAGTCAGGAGGGCTAGAAGGGGTCATGAAAAGTCATTGGCAAATAGGGTTAAGGAAAATCCCAAGGCTTTTTACACGTACATAAAAAGCAAGAGGGTAGCCAGGGAAAGGGTTGGCCCACTGAAGGATAGGCAAGGGAATCTATGTGTGGAGCCAGAGGAAATGGGCGAGGTACTAAATGAATACTTTGCATCAGTATTCACCAAAGAGAAGGAATTGGTAGATGTTGAGTCTGGAGAAGGGGGTGTAGATAGCCTGGGTCACATTGTGATCCAAAAAGACGAGGTGTTGGGTGTCTTAAAAAATATTAAGGTAGATAAGTCCCCAGGGCCGGATGGGATCTACCCCAGAATACTGAAGGAGGCTGGAGAGGAAATTGCTGAGGCCTTGACAGAAATCTTTGGATCCTCGCTGTCTTCAGGGGATGTCCCGGAGGACTGGAGAATAGCCAATGTTGTTCCTCTGTTTAAGAAGGGTAGCAAGGATAATCCCGGGAACTACAGGCCGGTGAGCCTTACTTCAGTGGTAGGGAAATTACTGGAGAGAATTCTTCGAGACAGGATCTACTCTCATTTGGAAGCAAATGGACGTATTAGTGAGAGGCAGCACGGTTTTGTGAAGGGGAGGTCGTGTCTCACTAACTTGATAGAGTTTTTCGAGGAGGTCACTAAGATGATTGATGCAGGTAGGGCAGTAGATGTTGTCCATATGGACTTCAGTAAGGCCTTTGACAAGGTCCCTCATGGTAGACTAGTACAAAAGGTGAAGTCACACGGGATCAGGGGTGAACTGGCAAGGTGGATACAGAACTGGCTAGGCCATAGAAGGCAGAGGGTAGCAATGGAGGGATGCTTTTCTAATTGGAGGGCTGTGACCAGTGGTGTTCCACAGGGATCAGTGCTGGGACCTTTGCTCTTTGTAGTATATATAAATGATTTGGAGGAAAATGTAACTGGTCTGATGAGTAAGTTTGCAGACGACACAAAGGTTGGTGGAATTGCGGATAGCGATGAGGACTGTCTGAGGATACAGCAGGATTTAGATTGTCTGGAGACTTGGGCGGAGAGATGGCAGATGGAGTTTAATCCGGACAAATGTGAGGTAATGCATTTTGGAAGGGCTAATGCAGGTAGGGAATATACAGTGAATGGTAGAACCCTCAAGAGTATTGAAAGTCAAAGAGATCTAGGAGTACAGGTCCACAGGTCATTGAAAGGGGCAACACAGGTGGAGAAGGTAGTCAAGAAGGCATACGGCATGCTGGCCTTCATTGGCCGGGGCATTGAGTATAAGAATTGGCAAGTCATGTTGCAGCTGTATAGAACCTTAGTTAGGCCACACTTGGAGTATAGTGTTCAATTCTGGTCGCCACACTACCAGAAGGATGTGGAGGCTTTAGAGAGGGTGCAGAAGAGATTTACCAGAATGTTGCCTGGTATGGAGGGCATAAGCTATGAGGAGCGATTGAATAAACTCGGTTTGTTCTCACTGG